>NC_060127.1:111969359-112269359 GCF_021461395.2 Schistocerca americana | reverse complement strand
CGCTCTCGTTGATAGACTGCACAGTCTGGTAAGCAGGGAGAATGATGCTCCCCACAGTTAACGCAGGTGGGAGGCGGAGCACATGGAGCATTAGGATGTGGAGGTCGTCCACAATCACGACACGTGGGGCTGGAAGTGCACCTGGAGGACATGTGTCCGAATTTCCAGCACTGGAAGCATCGCATAGGGGGCGGGACATAGGGCTTGACATCGCACCGGTATATCATGACCTTGACTTTCACAGGCAAGCAGTCGCCCTCAAAGGCCAGGATGAAAGCACCGGTAGCGACCCTATTATCCTTCGGCCCCCGAAAGACACGACGGACAAAGTGTACACCTCGTCGTGCCAGGTTCTCACGTAGCTCGTCATCAGACTGTAGCAGAAGATCTTTATGAAAAATAATCCCCTGGACCAAATTTAAGGACTTATGGGGAGTGACAGTGACGGGGATGTCACCGAGCTTCTCACAGGCGAGTAATGCCTGGGACTGCGCAGATGAAGCTGCTTGTATCAAAATGGCCCCGCTCCTCATTTTGGAAAGAGATGGCACTTCCCCAAACTTATCTTCGAGATTGTGCACGAAGAAAAGAGGCTTAGTCCCCAAAAACGAATCCCCATCAGTTCTGCTGCATACAAGGTATCGTGGCGAATACGGCTCCTGTCTGTCTGCAGCCCTACGTTCCTCCCATGGTGTGGCTAGGGAAGGGAACGACTTCGGGTTATATGTCACAGCGTTAAATTCCACCTTACCACGCTTAGAGACATTGGCGGTCGGACGACCATCAGATTGAGATTTCACCCGCTTCATTGCGGGGCATCCGCCCCGATGCCACCCACTCCGACCAGGGGCTCTCCCCACGGGCGCCACCCAGCCACAGCAAAGGCCACCTGGCAGGATGGCCGTTGCCGGGAGTCCCGATGCCCCAGAGAGACGAGCATCTACTCCTTGGCTTACGGTGGTGGTGGTGGTTGTTGGGATGTTTAAGGGGGACTAAACAGCGAAGGTCATCAGTCCCCCATTCCTAAATCAGGCGAGCCGAAAAGCTAAGGAGCAGATAAAAACCAAAGGGGGAGGAGACGTCCCCCCAGGCGCTAAAAGCACACAAATTCAGCAACAAACACTATAGACAAGAACAGGACAGAGGAACACCAGACAGAAAGAAACAGAAGAAAGGAAGATGGCCGGAGACTGGTTGACTGACCACGAGATCAAAAATGGGAAAGAGTCAACCATCTCACGGCACACCAGAACAGCAACAGACACAAGGACAATAGACACAGAAAGGGAAAGGCGCAGGACCTCCCTAAACCGAACCATAAAACGGACTACCACGGATAAAATTTAAAACGGTATCAGCCATGGAGGCATCGTCGGATAAAACCAAAGCCAAAGTGCCCGGGAGATTAAAAGATTGCCGGAGTGTGCGCAGTCGAGGACACTCCAGCAAAATGTGGCCGACCGTCAGCCGGGACCCACACTGACACAAGGGGGGATCCTCCTGACGTAACAGATGGCCGTGCGTCAGGTAGGTATGGCCGATGCGCAGCCGACACAGGACTACCGAGTCCCTGCGAGAAGCCCGCAGGGAGGAACGCCACACATCGGTCGTCCCCTTGACAGCCCGTAGTTTATTCGGGGCTGTCCTGCCACGCCACTCAGCAGCCCACATCCCAAGTACCTTACGGCGCAACACCAGCTGCTGGTCGCGAGCCGTAAGGCCGATCTCCAAAGCTGGGGCGTCTATCGCCCCTTTGGCCAGCCTGTCAACACGTTCGTTCCCCGGGATGCCAACGTGACCTGGCGTCCAAACAAAAACCACCGAACGACCAGAGTGGGTAATGGTGGAAACAGACTCCCGAATAGAGGACACCAGAGGAGAAGAGGGATAGCAGCGGTCGATGGCCTGGAGGCTGCTCAGGGAGTCACTGCAGATGACGACGGACGCATCTGAGCAGGAACGCATATGCTCAAGAGCTCACAAGATGGCCACCAGCTCTGCAGTAAAAATACTGCTGCCAGCCGGCAAGGAGCGTTGCTCAACATGGGCAGCGTGAGCAAAAGCGTAGGCAGTGCGACCATCAACCAGGGAACCATCAGTGTAGACAGGCTCACAGCCCGGAAATGAGTCGAGGAGCGCAAGAAAACGGCGATGGAGGGCCACAGGCGGAACCGAGTCCTTAGGTCCCTGTGCCAAATCCAGATGGACGGACGGCCGGGACAAACACCAGGGAGGCGTAGGTGTACAGACCCGGAAGGGAGGCAGAAGAGGGAATGACCCCAGTTCTGACAGCAGGGACTGGACACGGACAGCTACGGAAAGCCCAGACCGAGGTCGCCGTTCGGGCAGGTGGTGGACCAAGGCAGGGAAAAGCAGGCGACGATTGGGATGGCCTGGCGAGCAATGTACGTGGACAGCATAGTCGGCGAGCAGACGATGGCGGCGAATCCGCAGCGGGGGAACCCCGGCCTCCACCAGTAGACTATCCACGGGGCTGGTGCGAAAAGCGCCAGTTGCAAGCCGAACCCCACAGTGATGGATGGGGTCTAACAACTGCAACACTGAGGGTGACGCAGACCCATAGGCCAGGCTCCCATAATCAAGCCGGGACTGCACAAGGGCTCTATACAATTGCAGTAGCGTGCAGCGATCTGCACCCCAAGACGTGTGGCTAAGGCAGCGGAGGGCGTTGAGGTGCCGCCAGCATTTTTGCTTCAGCCGAGTAACATGAGGAACCCATGTGAGCCGGGCATCAAACACGAGTCCCAAGAAGCGGCAAGTGTCCACCACTTCAAGCAGGTGGCCGTCGAGGTAAAGGTCAGGATGAGGGTGGACCGTCCGACGCCTGCAGAAGTGCATAACCCGAGTCTTGGCAGCAGAGAACTGAAAACCATGAGCCAGAGCCCATGATGCTGCCTTGCGAACGGCGACTTGCAACCTGCGTTCGGCGACTCCCGTAGTCGTGGAGCTAAATGAGATGCAGAAGTCGTCGGCATACAAAGAAGGAGACACCGACGACCCCACTGCTGCAGCCAGACCATTAATGGCCACTAGAAATAACGAGACGCTCAACACCGAGCCCTGCGGGACCCCATTTTCCTGTATATAAGAGGAACTAGAGGTGGCACCGACTTGCACCCGGAAAGAGCGGCGCAATAAAAAGCTTTGAAGAAAAGCCGGGAGCCGACCACGAAGACCCCACCCATGCAACGTGGCGAGGATGTGATGCCTCCATGTGGTGTCATACGCCTTCCGCAGATCGAAAAATACAGCAACAAGGTGCTGACGTCGGGCAAAAGCCGTACGGACAGCAGATTCCAGCCGCACCAAATTGTCCACTGCAGACCGGCCCCGACGGAAGCCACCCTGGGATAGAGCGAGGAGACCGCGCGACTCAAGGACCCAACACAAACGCCGCCCCACCATACGTTCGAGCAATTTGCACAAAACGTTGGTGAGGGTAATGGGACGATAGCTGTCCACCGCCAGTGGGTCCGCACCGGGCTTCATGATGGGGACAATAAGACCCTCTCGCCATTGCGACGGGAACACGCCCTCGCTCCAAATGCGGTTAAAGATGGTGAGGATGTGTCTCTGGCAGTCCCTGGAGAGATGCTTCAGCATCTGCGCGTGGATGCAGTCCGGTCCTGGTGCTGTATCAGGGCAATCGGCGAGGGCAGCGAGGAGTTCTCTCTCGCTGAAAGGAGCATTGTATGTTTCATAATGACGCGTATGGAATGAGAACGGCGTCCGCTCGGCTCGCTCCTTTAGAGAGCGAAAGGCGGGGGGATAGGAGGCAGTCGCAGAGCTCTGAGCAAAGTGCGCGGCTAGCCGTTCAGCAATGGCGGCAGCGTCCGTGCAGACAGCGCCGTCCAAGGAGAGCCCAGGGACACCCACAGGGGTCTGGGAGCCATAAATCCGCCGGATCCGGGACCACACGTGCGAGGACGAGACACGGGAGCCCAGGGAAGAGACGTACCTCTCCCAGCACTCCTGCTTACGCCGTGCAATAAGACGAGGGGCGAAGGCACGGAGCCTCTTAAAGGCGATGAGGGTCTCCAGAGACGGGTGCCGCCTATGACGCTGGAGAGCCCGCCTACGGTCGCGAATAGCCTCAGCAATCTCCGGCGACCACCAGGGCACAGCCTTCCGCCGAGGGAGGCCAGAGGAACGGGGGATGGTAGCCTCGGCCGCTGAAATGATGGACGTGGTTAAAACACGGACCACCTCGTCAATGTCACCCTGTGGGGGAGACGCAATGGTTACAGCGGAAGTAAAAGCTGGCCAGTCAGCCCTGTGGAAAGCCCAGCGGGGCAAGCGCCCAGAAGAATGACACTGTGGCAGTGACAAATAGATGGGAAAATGGTCACTACCACACAGGTCAGGATGCACCCTCCAGTGGAGGGATGGGACAAGTCCAGGGCTGCAAATAGAGAGATCGATGGCCGAGAACGAGCCATGGGCCACACTGAAATGCGTGGGAGCACCGGTGTTTAAGAGGCTAAGGTCGAGCTGAGCCAACACATGCTCCACGGCCCGACCACGATCATTGGAGACAGTCCCACCCCATAGAGGGTTGTGGGCATTGAAATCGCCCAGCAGCAAAAAAGGTGGCGGCAGTTGTGCTATCAGAGCAGCCAGGACATGCTGCGCGACAGTACCATCAGGTGGAAGGTAAATACTGCAGACGGTGATAGCCTGTGGGGTCCACACCCGAACAGCGACAGCCTCTAAAGCTGTTTGTAGAGGTACAAACTCGCTGTGAAGAGAGTTCAGGACATATATGCAGACGCCACCAGACACCCTTGCATAAGTTGCCCGGTTCTTAAAATAACCCCGATAGCCACGGAGGGCAGGGGTTCGCATTGCTGGAAACCAAGTTTCCTGCAGAGCAATGCAAAGGAAAGGATGACGGCTGATAAGTTGGCGGAGCTCAGCTAAATGGTGGAAGAAACCGCTGCAGTTCCACTGGAGGATGGTACTGGCCATTGCTGGGAAAGGCGTGACGGGACGGGGAAGGCAGATTACGCCACTGGGTCACCTGCTGCCTCCAAGTGAGCACCTGTGCCAGTGCTTTCCATGGCGTCGGAGGGACTGGCGAGATCGAGGTCCTCAGCGGACGCCAGGATCTCCACCTCGTCCTCAGACGCAGAGGTTGAAGGTTGCGGTGGGACAGGTGCCACCGCAATGTCAGGATGCTTGGGAGCATTTTTCTTCAACGGCTTCGCACGCTGTGCCTTGGGAGGGTCTGGCTGGGAGGGCCCCACTGGGTCAGTCTCAGGGACGGACGACGACCGTGAAGCCCTATGACCAGCGACCGGTTGTTGCTTCAAAACTTTGCGGGTATCCGCTTTGACACTGGGCAAAGCCTGGGAAGGGAGGGCCCCAAGGGACCCCTTCCTGGCTAGAGTAGCCGAAGAAGCCCTACGCTTCTCCGGCTGGGAAGGGGGGACGAATGTCCCCGATGGTTGGGGTGGTGTCGCTCCTGGAGTAGATGGAGCAACAGAGGGCGAAGTGCTCCCCACAACCAAGGGGGCCGGGTCATTTTGACATAGCTGAGAGGCAACAGTACGTGACGACACGGGAGAGGATCGGACCGCTGTTGCAGCAGCGGCATAGGTGGATGTCATGGGCACAGGATGTAGCCGCTCATATTTCCGCCTTGCCTCAGTGTAGGTCAGGCGGTCCAGGGTCTTATATTCCATTATCTTCCTTTCCTTCTGGAAGATCCGACAGTCCGGTGAGCAGGGGGAATGGTGTTCTCCACAGTTAACACAGACGGGAGGCGGAGCACATGGAGTATCAGGATGCGAAGGACGTCCGCAATCCCGACACGTGATGCTGGAAGTACAGCGAGATGACATGTGCCCGAACTTCCAGCATTTAAAACACCGCATCGGAGGAGGGATATATGGTTTCACATCACAACGGTAAACCATCACCTTAACCTTTTCGGGTAAGACATCACCCTCAAAGGCCAAGATGAAGGCACCGGTGGCTACCTGATTATCCCTCGGACCCCGATGGACGCGCCGGACGAAGTGAACACCTCGTCGTTCGAGGTTGGCGCGTAATTCATCGTCGGACTGCAGAAGAAGATCCCTATGGAATATAATACCCTGGACCATGTTGAGACTCTTATGCGGCGTGATGGTAACTGAAACATTCCCCAACTTGTCACAATTGAGCAACCTCTGTGACTGGGCAGAGGATGCCGTTTTGATGAGCACAGAGCCAGAGCGCATCTTGGACAAGCCCTCCACCTCCCCGAACTTGTCCTCTAAATGCTCCACAAAAAACTGGGGCTTGGTCGACACAAACGATTCTCCATCAACCCGCGTACACACAAGGTACCGGGGTGAATATTCGCCACTGCCTTCTTTAGCAAGACGTTCCTCCCATGGAGTAGCTAGGGAGGGAAACGATCTCTGATCCAATTTCTTCCCGTTGAGGTTAGACCTCGATCGCTTAGAGACTGCTGGTGGAGGCCCACCAGCGATAGATGATGTACCACGCTTCATTGCGGGTCATCCGCCCTGATGCCACCTACTCTGACCAAGGGCCCTCCCCACGGGCGCCACCCAGCCACAGCAAAGGCCACCTGGCAGGATGGTCATTGCCGGGAGTCCCGATGCCCCAGGGCGATGGGCATCTACTCCTTGGCATACGTGGGGAGTTAACGGCGCAGGCATCAGTAGAGCGATCCCTGTGTTGTCAGGGGGCTACAACCAAGAGGGTACATGGCGGCCCCACCACAACGGACTGGCTACCGTGCTGGATCTTAGGTGCAAAAATGGCCAAGGCCGTCGTTGCAGTTAAAAGAAACACTGCAGAGTGCAGCGTGGTAATCGCCCAAGAAATCGAAAACGAGCGGGACACCATTGCAACGACGAGAAAGTCGGCTAAAGGTCTAATTGAACGATAGATACAGTGCACCATGTAAGGCACCCTTCCCCAATTGGCTCGCTCTTCGGAATAATTTAGAAAGATGGAGGTCAAACCCGAGAGGGGACCAACACATAAGGCCGAAACATTGGAGACTCCTTTTAGTCGCCTCTTACGACAGGCAGGAATACCGCGGGCCTATTCTTACCCCCGAACCTGCAGGGGGGTGGTGAGTGGTGCTCCCTACAGTTGACACATACAGGCGGAGGCGCACATGGAGAATCGGGATGAGAGGGGCGTCCGCAATCTCGACATGTAGCGCTGGATGGGCAACGGAAGGACATATGCCCAAACTTCCAGCACTGGAAGCACCGCATCGGGGGAGGGACATATGGCTTCACGTCGCAACGGTAAACCATTACTTTGACCTTCTCGGGCAAGACATCACCCTCGAAGGCCAAGATAAAGGCACCGGTGGCCACCCTGTTAGCCTTGGGCCCTCTATGTACACGACGGACAAAATGGACACCACGTCGTTCCAAGTCGGCTCTCAGCTCGTCATCGGATTGTAACAAGAGGTCACGATGGTAAATAATCCCCTGGACCATATTTAGTTGGTTGGTTGGTTTGGGGGATTAAAGGGACCAGACTGCCATGGTCATCGGTCCCTTTTTCCAAAGACAAAGAACACCCACAGAGAATAAAAACAAGGAACAGAAGATACCACAGACGATACAGAACAAGGGATACTGAGACAAAGAAAAGACAAAACAAACTAAAACCACACAGAGTGTGACGGTGGTTGGCCGACCATAGAAATAAATAAGGAAAAGACAACCACTTAGAAACACATTAAAAAACCAGTGGAAAATCGTAAGCCAAAGGCCAGAGTCAACACAAAACAATAAAAAAAAAACAACAGAAACACTCAGAGTAAATGATAAAATCCCCCTGCCCGAATAAAACGTAAAACTAAGTCAGCCGTAGTGGAGTCGTCTGTTAAAAGGGCAGGGAGCGTAGCAGGCAGCGCAAATGTCTGCCTGACCACTGCTAAAAGGGGGCAGGCCAGCAAAATGTGGGCCACTGTCACGGCTGCCCCACAGCGACATAGAGGAGGGTCCTCCCGGCGCAGTAAATAACTGTGTGTCAGCCGGGTATGGCCAATGCGGAGCCGGCAAAGAACTACCGAGTCCCTGCGAGTGGCTCGCAGGGATGACCGCCACACAGCCGTCGTCTCCTTGACAGCACGGAGTTTATTGGACATTGTCAGTTCGCGCCATTCCTCGTCCCATAGCGCCAAGATTTTGCGGCGGAAGACTGCCCGCAAATCAGTCTCAGGGAGGCCAAGGTCCAGAGATGGCTTGCTGGTGGCCTCTTTCGCCAGGCGGTCAACATGTTCGTTACCCGGGATACCGACATGACCGGGGGTCCACACAAAGACCACAGAGCGGCCGCAACAGGCGAGAGTATGCAGAGACTCGTGGATAGCCATCACCAAACGAGAACGAGGGAAACACTGGTCGAGAGCTCGTAAACCGCTCAGGGAATCGCTACAGATAACGAAGGACTCACCTGAGCAGGAGCGGATATACTCTAGGGCACGAAAGATGGCGACCAGTTCAGCAGTGTAAACGCTGCAGCCATCCGGCAAGGAACGTTGTTCGGAACGGTCCCCTAGAGTGAGCGCATACCCGACACGACCAGCAACCATCGAACCGTCAGTGTAGACAATACCAGAGCCCTGATACGTGGCCAGGATAGAATAAAAGCGGCGGCGGAAGGCCTCTGGAGGGACTGAGTCCTTCGGGCCCTGTGCCAGGTCCAGCCGAAGGCAAGGGCGACGAACACACCATGGGGGTGTATGCAAAGTAGCCCGGAAAGTAGGTGGAACAGTAAAAACCTGAAGCCCAGAGAGAAGCTCTTTGACGCGGACCGCTATTGTACAACCAGACCGGGGCCGACGATCTGGCAGATGGACGACCGATCGCGGGAACAGGAGACGATAATTTGGATGCCCGGGCGAGCTTAGAACATGGGCAGCATAAGCGGCCAGCAAACGTTGGCGTCGGAACCGCAGGGGAGGTACACCTGCCTCCACTAGTACGCTGTCCACGGGGCTGGTGCGGAAAGCACCAGTGGCAAGGCGTATCCCGCTGTGGAGAATTGGGTCCAGCACCTGTAACGCAGATGGGGATGCTGAGCCATAAGCCAGGCTCCCATAATCCAGACGGGACTGGATTAACGCCTGGTAGAGCCGCAACAGGGTAAAGCGGTCGGCGCCCCAGCGGGTGTGGCTCAAGCATCTCAGAGCGTTTAGATGCCGCCAACACGTCTGTTTAAGCTGCCGGATATGAGGCAGCCAAGTCAACCGGGCATCGAAAACCACCCCCAAAAACCTGTGGGTCTCCACCACAGCAAGGAGTTCGTCGGCAAGATAAAGCCGCGGCTCAGGATGGACTGTTCGGCGCCGGCAGAAATGCATAACGCGGGTCTTGGCTGCCGAAAACTGAAACCCATGGGCTACAGCCCAAGACTGCGCCTTACGGATAGCGCCCTGTAGCTGACGTTCGACAGCTGCAATGCTGGGAGAGCTGTAATAAAGGCAGAAGTCGTCAGCATACAGGGAGGCGGAGACAGAGTTTCCCACGGCCGCAGCAAGACCGTTAATGGCTATTAAAAACAGACAGACACTTAAAACGGAACCCTGTGGCACACCGTTCTCCTGGACGTGGGAGGAACTATACGAGGCCGCGACTTGCACGCGGAAGGTACGACACGACAGAAAATTGCGGATAAAGATCGGCAGAGGACCCCGAAGACCCCATCCATGGAGCGTAGAAAGAATGTGATGACGCCACGTCGTATCGTACGCCTTCCGCATGTCGAAAAAGACAGCGACCAGGTGCTGACGGCGGGAAAAGGCAGTACGGATGGCCGACTCCAGGCTCACCAGATTGTCGGCGGCGGAGCGGCCTTTACGGAACCCACCCTGAGATGGAGCCAGAAGGCCCCTAGACTCCAGTACCCAATTCAAGCGCCGGCTCACCATCCGTTCAAGCAACTTGCAAAGAACGTTGGTGAGGCTAATGGGACGGTAGCTGTCCACCTCCAGAGGGTTCTTTCCAGGCTTCAAAACGGGGATGACAATGCCTTCCCGCCATTGCGACGGAAACTCCCCCTCGACCCAAAGATGGTTGTAAAGATCGAGAAGGCGCCGCTGGCAGTCCACTGAAAGGTGTTTCAGCATCTGACAGTGGATGCCATCTGGCCCAGGAGCGGAATCAGGGCAAGCAGCTAGGGCACTGCGAAATTCCCACTCACTGAATGGAGCATTGTAAGATTCCGGGTGGTTGCTGCGAAACGAAAGGCTCCGACGTTCCAGCCGCTCTTTAATGGAGCGGAAGGCCTGGGGGTAATTCGCAGAAGCGGAACTCATAGCAAAATGCTCTGCTAAGCGATTTGCAATGACGTCAGAGTCGGTACAAACGGCTCCATTCAGTGAGAGCGCAGGGACGCTGGCAGGGGTCCGATAGCCGTAGACGCGTCGAATCTTGGCCCAGACCTGCGAGGGAGTGACATGGAGACCAATCGTGGACACATACCGCTCCCAGCACTCCTTCTTGCCCTGGCGGATAAGGAGGCGGGCCCGCGCACGCAGCCGTTTGAAGGCGATAAGGTGGGCTAAGGAGGGATGTCGCTTGTGACGCTGGAGCGCCCGCCGGCGATCTTTAATCGCTTCAGCGATCTCAGGCGACCACCAAGGCACAGCCTTCCGCCGAGGGGACCCACAGGAATGGGGAATGGCAGATTCGGCGGCAGTAACGATGCCGGTGGTGACCGATTGAACCACCGCATCAATGTCATCGGTAGAGAGAGGCTCAAAAGCGGCAGTGGAGGAGAACAAGTCCCAGTCAGCCTTATTCAGAGCCCATCTGCTAGGGCGCCCAGAACAGTGGCGCTGTGGTAGTGACAAAAAGATCGGAAAGTGGTCACTACCACACAGGTCGTCATGCACACTCCATTGGACAGACGGTAAGAGGCTATGGCTACAGATGGAAAGGTCAATGGCGGAGTAGGTGCCATGCGCCACACTGAAGTGTGTGAAGGCACCATCATTTAACAGCGAGAGATCGAGCTGCGACAATAAATGCTCAACGATGGCGCCTCGAACTGTTGCCACTGACCCACCCCACAGAGGGTTATGGGCGTTGAAGTCGCCCAATAGCAAGAAAGGTGGCGGCAATTGGGCGACCAGTGCAGCCAGGACAAGCTGCGAGACATCACCATCCGGTGGGATGTAAAGACTGCAGACGGTAACAGCCTGTGGCGTCCACACGCGTACAGCGACAGCCTCTAAAGGCGTCTGGAGAGGGACAGACTCGCTGTGCAGAGTGTGAAGCACATATATGCAGACGCCACCAGACACCCTTTCATAAGCTGCTCGGTTCTTATAATAACCCCGATAGCCACGGAGGGCGGGGGTTCGCATTGCTGGAAACCAAGTTTCCTGGAGAGCAATGCAGAAGAAAGGGTGAAGGCTGATAAGTTGGCGGAGCTCAGCGAGATGGTGGAAGAAACCGCTGCAGTTCCACTGGAGGATGGTATTGTCCATGGCTGAGAAAGGCGTGACGGGACGGGGAAGGCAGATTACGCCGCTGGGTCACCTGCTGCCTCCGATTGAGCACCCGTGCTAGTGTTATCCAGGGCGTCTGAGGGACCGGCGAGTTCTAGGTCCTCAGCGGACGCCAGGATCTCCACCTCGTCCTCAGACGCAGAGCTGTAAGGTGGCGGTGGGGTGGCTGCCACCGCGAGTTCCTTGGGCTTAGAGCTCTTCTTCTTTGATTTCTCACGCTGCTCCTTGGGTTTAACTGGCTGGGAGGGCTTCACCGATTCAGTCTCCGGGACTGAGGAGGATCGTGAAGCCCGTCGACCAGCTGATTGCGGGCACTTACGCCACTGGCGGTCGTCAGCCTTCCCACTGGTGGAAACCGGGGAAGGGAGGGACCCGAGGGACCCCTTGCGAGCGTGAGAAGCCGAAGAAGTTGGACACTTCTCCGGCTTAGAAGCAGGGACGGACGTCCCTGATGGGGGGGATGGCGTTGCCCCTGAGGTAGGTGGCGCAGGAGCAACCCGGTGGGTAGAGCCCCCCACTGGCAAGGGGGCAGGAGGAGTCTTACTGGTTATCGAGCTTGCTGGAAGTCGTGAAACTGATGGGGCGAGCACAGGTGTTGTAGCGGCGGCGTAGGATGACGTCATTTGCACGGGATGTAATCGGTCGTATTTCCGCTTGGCCTCAGTATAAGTCAGTCGGTCCAGGGTCTTATATTCCATGATTTTGCGTTCTTTCTGGAAGATTCTGCAGTCTGGCGAGCAAGGTGAATGGTGCTCCCCGCAGTTGACACAGATGGGAGGCGGAGCACATGGAGTATCGGGATGAGACGGGCGTCCGCAATCTCGACATGTGAGGCTGGAAGTGCAGCGGGAAGACATATGGCCAAACTTCCAGCACTTGAAGCACCGCATCGGGGGAGGAATATAGGGCCTGACGTCACATCGGTAGACCATCACCTTGACCTTTTCCGGTAACGTATCACCCTCGAAGGCCAAGATGAAGGCACCGGTAGCTATCTGATTTTCCTTCGGACCCCGATGAACGCGCCGGACGAAATGTACACCTCTGCGCTCTAAGTTGGCGCGCAGCTCGTCATCAGACTGCAAAAGAAGGTCCTTATGGTAAATAACTCCCTGGACCATATTTAAACTCTTATGCGGTGTGATTGTAACAGCGACATCCCCCAACTTGTCACAAGCAAGTAACCGTCGTGACTGGGCAGAGGATGCCGTTTGGATCAGGACCGATCCAGAGCGCATTTTTGACAAGCCCTCCACCTCCCCAAACTTGTCCTCTAAATGCTCGACGAAGAACTGAGGCTTTGTGGAGAGAAAAGACTCCCCATCAGCTCTCGTACAAACTAAGAATCGGGGCGAATAAGTGCTACTGCCATCCTGAGATTTACGTTCCTCCCACGGCGTGGCCAGAGAGGGGAACGTTTTCGGATTGTACTTTTCAGCATTAAATTGAGCCCGAGAACGCTTAGAGACTGCTGGCGGCTGGCCGCCAGCGAGAGATGATGTACCACGCTTCATTGCGGGTCATCCGCCCTGATGCCACCTACTCCAACCAAGGGCCCTCCCCACGGGCGCCACCCAGCCACAGCAAAGGCCACCTGGCAGGATGGCCATTGCCGGGAGTCCTGATGCCCCAGGGAGATGGGCATCTACTCCTTGGCATACGTGGGGAGTGAACGGCGCAGGCATCAGTAGAGCGATCCCTGTGTTGTCAGGGGGCTACAACCAAGAGGGTACATGGCGACCCCACCACAACGGACTGGCTACCGTGCTGGATCTTAGGTGCAAAAATGGCCAAGGTCGTCGTCACAGTTAAAAGAAACACTGCAGAGTGCAGCGTGGTAATCGCCCAAGAGATCGAAAACGAGCGGGACACCATTGCAACGACGAGAAAGACGGCTATAGGTCTAATTGCACGAAGGATACAGTGCACCATGTAAGGTGCCCTTCCCCAATTGGCTCGCTCTTCGGAATAATTTAGATAGATGGAGGTCAAACCCGAGAGGGGACCATCACATAAGGCCGAAACGTTTGAGACTCCTTTTAGTCGCCTCTTACGACAGGCAGGACTACCGCGGGCCTATTCTTACCCCCGAACCCGCAGGGGGGACCATATTTAAGCTACTGTGGGGAGTGACGGTAACAGGGATGTCACCCAGCTTATCGCACAAGAGCAACGCTCGTGACTGGGCTGGGGAGGACGGGACGTCTTGAGGAGGATGGACCCATTCCTCATTTTAGACAACTCCGCCACTTCCCCAAACTTATCCTCCAGGTGTTCCACAAAAAACAGAGGCTTCGTCATAAAAAAGGAGTCACCATCAGTGGTGGTGGTGGTGGTTGTTGGATGTTTAAGGGGGACTAAACAGCGAAGGTCATCAGTCCCCCATTCCAAAATCAGGCGAGCCGGAAATCGACGAAGCAGATAAAAACCAAAGGGGGAGGAGACGTCCCCCCAGGCGCTAAAAGCACACAAATCCAGCAACAAACACTACAGACAAGAACAGGACATAGGAACACCAGACAGAAAGAAACAGAAGAAAGGAAGATGGCCGGAGACTGGTTGACTGACCACGAGATCAAAAATGGGAAAGAGTCAACCAGCTCACGGCACACCAGAACAGCAACAGACACAAGGACAAGAGACACAGAAAGGGAAAGGCGCAGGACCTCCCTAAATCGAACCATAAAACGGACTACCACGGATAAAATTTAAAACGGTATCAGCCATGGAGGCATCGTCGGATAAAACCAAAGCCAAAGTGCCCGGGAGATTAAAAGATTGCCGGAGTGTGCGCAGTCGAAGACACTCCAGTAAAATGTGGCCGACCGTCAGCCGGGACCCACACCGACACAAGGGGGGATCCTCCTGACGCAACAGATGGCCGTGCGTCAGGTAGGTATGGCCGATGCGCAGCCGACATAGGACTACCGAGTCCCTGCGAGAAGCCCGCAGGGAGGAACGCCACACATCGGTCGTCCCCTTGACAGCCCGTAGTTTATTCAGGGCTGTCATGCCACGCCACTCAGCAGCCCACATCCCAAGTACCTTACGGCGCAACACCAGCTGCTGGTCGCGAGCCGTAAGGCCGATATCCAAAGCTGGGGCGTCTATCGCCCCTTTGGCCAGCCTGTCTACACGTTCGTTCCCTGGGATGCCAACATGACCGGGCGTCCAAACCAGGACCACTGAACCACCAGAACGGGCAATGGCGGAAACAGCCTCCTGAATGGAGGACACCAGAGGAGAGGAGGGATAGCAGCGGTCGATGGCCTGAAGGCTGCTCAGGGAGTCACTGCAGATGACAACGGACCTACCTGAGCAGAAACGCATGTGCTCAAGAGCGCGCAAGATGGCCACCAGCTCTGCAGTAAAAATACTGCAGCCAGCCGGCAAGGAGCGTTGCTCAACATGGTCAGAGTGAGCAAAGGCGTAGGCAGTGCGACCATCAACCAGGGAACCATCAGTGTAGACAGTCTCACAGTCCGAAAATGAGGCGAGGAGAGCAAGAAATCGGCGACGGAGGGCCACAGGCGGAACCGAGTCCTTGGGTCCCTGTGCCAAGTCCAGACGGACGGACGGCCGGGACAAACACCAGGGAGGCGTAGGTGCATGGACCCGGAAGGGAGGCGGAAGAGGGAATGAACCCAAGTCTGACAGCAGGGACTGAACTCGGACAGCGACGGAAAGCCCAGACCTAGGTCGCCGTTCGGGCAGATGGAGGACCATGGCAGGGAAAAGCAGGCGACGATTGGGATGGCCTGGCGAGCAATGCACGTGGACAGCATAGTCGGCGAGCAGTCGATGGCGGCGAAACCGCAGCGGGGGAACCCCGGCCTCCACCAGTAAACTATCCACGGGGCTCGTACGAAAAGCGCCAGTTGCAAGCCGGACCCCACAGTGGTGTATGGGGTCTAACAACTTCAACACTGAGGGTGACGCAGACCCATAGGCCAGGCTCCCATAATCAAGCCGGGACTGCACAAGGGCTCTGTACAATTGCAGTAGCGTGCAGCGATCTGCACCCCAAGACGTGTGGCTAAGGCAGCGGAGGGCGTTGAGGTGCCGCCAGCATTTTTGCTTCAGCTGAGCAACATGGGGAACCCATGTGAGCCGGGCATCAAACACGAGTCCCAAGAAGCGGCAAGTGTCCACCACGTCAAGCAGGTGGCCGTCGAGGTAAAGTTCAGGATGAGGGTGGACCGTCCGACGCCTGCAGAAGTGCATAACCCGAGTCTTGGCAGCAGAGAACTGAAAACCATGAGCCAGAGCCCATGATGCTGCCTTGCGAACGGCGACTTGCAACCTGCGTTCGGCGACTCCCGTAGTCGTGGAGCTAAATGAGATGCAGAAGTCGTCGGCATACAAAGAAGGAGACACCGACGACCCCACTGCTGCAGCCAGACCATTAATGGCCACTAGAAATAACGAGACGCTCAACACCGAGCCCTGCGGGACCCCATTTTCCTGTATATAAGAGGAACTAGAGGTGGCACCGACTTGCACCCGGAAAGAGCGGCGCAATAAAAAGCTTTGAAGAAAAGCCGGGAGCCGACCACGAAGACCCCACCCATGCAACGTGGCGAGGATGTGATGCCTCCATGTGGTGTCATACGCCTTCCGCAGATCGAAAAATACAGCAACAAGGTGCTGACGTCGGGCAAAAGCCGTACGGACAGCAGATTCCAGCCGCACCAAATTGTCCACTGCAGACCGGCCCCGACGGAAGCCACCCTGGGATGGAGCGAGGAGACCGCGCGACTCAAGGACCCAACACAAACGCCGCCCCACCATACGTTCGAGCAATTTGCACAAAACGTTGGTGAGGGTAATGGGACGATAGCTGTCCACCGCCAGTGGGTCCGCACCGGGCTTCACGATGGGGACAATAAGACCCTCTCGCCATTGCGACGGGAACGCGCCCTCGTTCCAAATGCGGTTAAAGATGGCGAGGATGTGTGTCTGGCAGTCCCTTGAGAGATGCTTCAGCATCTGCGCATGGATGCAGTCCGGTCCTGGTGCTGTATCAGGGCAATCGGCGAGGGCAGCGAGGAGTTCCCTCTCGCTGAAAGGAGCATTGTATGTTTCATAATGACGCGTGTGGAATGAGAACGGCGTCCGCTCGGCTCGCTCCTGTAGAGAGCGAAAGGCGGGGGGATAGGATGCAGTCGCAGAGCTCTGAGCAAAGTGCGCGGCTAGCCGTTCAGCAATGGCGGCAGCGTCCGTGCAGACAGCGCCGTCCAAGGAGAGCCCAGGGACACCCACAGGGGTCTGGGAGCCATAAATCCGCCGGATACGGGACCACACGTGCGAGGACGAGACACGGGAGCCCAGGGAGGAGACGTACCTCTCCCAGCACTCCTGCTTACGCCGTGCAATAAGTCGACGGGCGAAGGCACGGAGCCTCTTAAAGGCGATGAGGGTCTCCAGAGACGGGTGCCGCCTATGACGCTGGAGAGCCCGCCTACGGTCGCGAATAGCCTCAGCAATCTCCGGCGACCACCAGGGGACAGCCTTCCGCCGAGGGAGGCCAGAGGAACGGGGGATGGTAGCCTCGGCCGCTGAAACGATGGACGTGGTTAAAACACGGACCACCTCGTCAATGTCACCCTGTGGGGGAGACGCAATGGTTACAGCGGAAGTAAAAGCTGGCCAGTCAGCCCTGTGGAAAGCCCAGCGGGGCAAGCGCCCAGAAGAATGACACTGTGGCAGTGACAAATAGATGGGAAAATGGTCACTACCACACAGGTCAGGATGCACTCTCCAGTGGAGGGATGGGACAAGTCCAGGGCTGCAAATAGAGAGATCGATGGCCGAGAACGAGCCATGGGCCACACTGAAATGCGTGGGAGCACCGGTGTTTAAGAGGCTAAGGTCGAGCTGAGCCAACACATGCTCCACGGCCCGACCACGATCATCGGAGACAGTCCCACCCCATAGAGGGTTGTGGGCATTGAAATCGCCCAGCAGCAAAAAAGGTGGCGGCAGTTGTGCTATCAGAGCAGCCAGGACATGCTGCGCGACAGTACCATCATGTGGAAGGTAAATACTGCAGACGGTGATAGCCTGTGGCGTCCACACCCGAACAGCGACAGCCTCTAAAGCTGTTTGTAGAGGTACAAACTCGCTGTGAAGAGAGTTCAGGACATATATGCAGACGCCACCAGACACCCTTTCGTAAGTTGCCCGGTTCTTAAAATAACCCCGATAGCCACGGAGGGCGGGGGTTCGCATTGCTGGAAACCAAGTTTCCTGCAGAGCAATGCAAAGGAAAGGATGACGGCTGATAAGGTGGCGGAGCTCAGCGAGATGGTGGAAGAAACCGCTGCAGTTCCACTGCAGGATGTTATTAGCCATGGATGGGAAAGGCGTGAAGGGACTGGGGAGGCAGATTACGCCTCCTGGGCCCCTGCTGCTACGGAGTCACCACCTGGACAACAGCCATCTACTGCATCCGAGGGACTGGCGAGATCCATGTCCTCAGCGGACGCCAGAATCTCCACCTCATCCTCAGACGCAGAGCTTGTAGGAAGCGGTGGAATGGGTGCCACCGCAATGTCGGTAGCCTTGGGGAGTTTCTTCTTCTGCTGCTTCAACTGGGTCGGTCTCAGGGACAGACGACGACCGTGTGTCCCTACGACCAGGGACCGGCGGTTGTTTAAGCCACTTGCGGCTGTCGGCCTTTGTACCGGACGGAACTTGGGAAGGGAGGTCCCCAAGGGACCCCTTCCTTACGAGAGTAGCCGAAGAAGTCTTACGCTTCTCCGGCTGGGAAGGGGGGACTGATGTCCCCGATGGTTGGGGGGGTGTTGCTCCTGAAGTAGATGGAGCAGGAGCAACAGGAGGTTTAGTGCCCCCCACCATCAAGGGGGCAGGTGTGGGTCTTCGACTCTGAGTGCTGCCTGGAGTGGAGGGAATTGTAGAAGGAGTGACAGTTGCGGCATAAGAAGTTGTCATGCGCACCGGATGAAGCCGATCATATTTCCGCTTCGCCTCAGTGTACGTCAGGCGGTCGAGAGTCTTTATTTCCATGATCTTTCGCTCCTTCTGCAGAATCGGACAGTCTGGCGAGCAAGGCGGATGGTGCGCGCCACAGTTCACACAGATTGGAGGCGGCGCACAGGGATGATCAGGATGGGAAGGTCGACCGCAATCGCGACAGACGAGGTCGGACGCACAGCGGGAAGACATGTGGCCGAACTTCCAACACTTGAAGCACCGCATCGGGGGAGGGATATACGGCTTGACATCACAACGGTACACCATCACCTTGACCTTCTCAGGTAACGTGTCACCCTCGAAGGCCAAGATGAAGGCACCGGTGGCAACTTGACGATCCCTCGGACCCCGGTGGACGCGCCGGACGAAATGGACACCTCGGCGCTCCAAGTTGGCGCGCAGCTCGTCGTCGGACTGTAAAAGCAGATCCCTGTGAAAGATAATGCCCTGGACCATGTTCAGACTCTTATGGGGCGTGATAGTGACAGAGACATCCCCCAGATTAGTACAAGCGAGCAAGGCCCGCGACTGCGCGGAGGATGCCGTTTTGATCAACACCGACCCGGACCGCATCTTGGACAAGCCCTCCACCTCCCCAAACTTGTCCTCTAAATGCTCCACAAAGAACTGAGGCTTCACGGACATAAAAGATTCCCCGTCAGCTCTGGTACAGACGAGATCCCGGGGCGAGTATCTTTCGCTCTCATTCATAGCCCTTCGTTCCTCCCATGGTGTGGCCAGGGAGGGGAACGATTTGGGGTCATACACATTAGCCTTGAATTGAGCCTTGGAACGCTTAGAGACTGCTGACGGCTGGCCGCCAGCAAGAGATGATGTACCACGCTTCATTGCGGGTCATCCGCCCTGATGCCACCTACTCCGACCAAGGGCCCTCCCCACGGGCGCCACCCAGCCACAGCAAAGGCCACCTGGCAGGATGGCCATTGCCGGGAGTCCCGATGCCCCAGGGAGATGGGCATCTACTCCTTGGCATACGTGGCGAGTGAACGGCGCAGGCATCAGTAGAGCGATCCCTGTGTTGTCAGGGGGCTACAACCAAGAGGGTACATGGCGACCCCACCACAACGGACTGGCTACCGTGCTGGATCTTAGGTGCAAAAATGGCCAAAGTCGTCGTCACAGTTAAAAGAAACACTGCAGAGTGCAGCGTGGTAATCGCCCATGAGATCGAAAACGAGCGGGACACCATCGCAACGACGAGAAAGACGGCAATAGGTCTAATTGCACGAAGGATACAGTGCACCATGTAAGGTGCCCTTCCCCAATTGGCTCGCTCTTCGGAATAATTTGGATAGATGGAGGTCAAACCCGAGAGGGGACCATCACATAAGGCCGAAACGTTTGAGACTCCTTTTAGTCGCCTCTTACGACAGGCAGGAATACCGCGGGCCTATTCTAACCCCCGAACCCGCAGGGGGGTCACCATCAGTCCTGCTGCAGACAAGGTATTGCGGTACGTAAGGCTCCCGCTTGGCCCTAGATCGGCGTCCCTCCCATGGCGCAGCCAACGAGGGGAACGACGGAGGGTCATATTGTGCAGCATCGAAGTCTACTCTACCACGCTTAGAGACGCTGGTGGATGTGCGACCACCATCTTGGTGTGATTTATTGCGCTTCATTGCGCCACATCCATCCCAGATGCCACCTACCCCGAACGAGGGGTCTCCCCAAGGACGCCACCCAGCCAAAGCAACGGGTACCTGGCCGATATCCCGTTGCCTGGAGTCCCCGTGCCCCAGACAAGATGGGCACATACTCCTTGGCATGCATGGGGAGGAAACAGCTCTGGCATCTGTAGTGCGATCCCTGTGTTGTCAGGGGGCTACAACCAAAAGGGTACATGGCGGCCCCACCACAACGGGCTGGCTACCGTGCTGGATCTTAGGTTCAATAATGTCCAAGGTCGTCGTCGCAGTGAAAAGAAACACTGCAGAGGGCAGCGTGGTTATCACACCCAGGGACGTATCCTCGCCCAAGAGATCGAAAACGAGCGGAACACCATTGAAACGACGAGAAATCCGG
Organism: Schistocerca americana; assembly: GCF_021461395.2. Taxonomy (NCBI): domain Eukaryota; kingdom Metazoa; phylum Arthropoda; class Insecta; order Orthoptera; family Acrididae; genus Schistocerca; species Schistocerca americana. The sequence continues at coordinate 112,248,802 of NC_060127.1, read as the reverse complement.
CTAATGGTCTAATTGCACGACGGATACAGTGCACCATGTAAGGCGCCCTTCCCCAATTGGCTCGCTCTTCGGATAAATTTAGAAAGATGGAGGTCAAACCCGAGAGGGGACCATCACAGAAGGCCGAAACATGTGAGACTCCTTTTAGTCGCCTCTCACGACAGGCAGGAATACCGCGGGCCTATTCTAACCCCCGAACCCCCAGGGGGTTCTCCTGGACGTGGGAGGAACTAAATGAGGCTGCGACTTGCACGCGGAAGGTACGATACGACAGGAAATTGCGGATAAAAATCGGCAGAGGGCCCCGAAGCCCCCATTCATGAAGCGTAGGAAGGATGTGATGACACCACGTCGTATCGTACGCCTTCCGCATGTCGAAAAAGACAGCGACCAGGTGCTGACGGCGGGCAAAGGCAGTACGAATGGCCGACTGCAGGCTCACCAGATTGTCGGCGGTGGAGCGGCCTTTACCGAACCCACCCTGAGACTGAGCCAGAAGGCCCTGAGACTCCAGTATCCAATTCAAGCGCCGGCTCACCATCCGTTCGAGAAGCTTGCAAAGAACGTTGGTGAGGCTAATGGGACGGTAGCTGTCCACCTCCAAAGGGCTCTTGCCCGGATTCAAAACGGGGATGAGAATGCTCTCTCGCCATTGCGACGGGAACTCACCCTCGACCCAGAGACGGTTGTACAGGTCGAGGAGGCGTCGCTTGCAGTCCACTGAAAGGTGTTTAAGCATCTGACAATGGATGCGATCGGGCCCGGGAGCGGTATCAGGGCAAGCGGCGAGGGCACTGTGAAATTCCCACTCACTAAATGGAGGATTGTAGGATTCAGAAGTGTTTGTGCGAAAAGAAAGGCTCCGACGATCCCTCCGCACTTTAATGGAGCGGAAGGCCTGGGGGTAATTCGCAGAAGCGGAACTCATAGCAAAATGCTCTGCTAAACGGTTTGCAATTACGTCGGAGTCAGTACAAACTGCTCCATTCAGTGAGAGCGCAGGGACGCTGACAGGGGTCCGATAGCCGTGGACGCGTCGAATCATGGCCCAGACCTGCCATGGAGTGACATGGAGGCCAATGGTGGACACATACCGCTCCCAGCACTCCTTCTTGTCATGGCGGATAAGGAGGCGGGCCCGCACACGCAGCCGTTTGAAGGCGATAGGGTGGTCTATGGAGGGATGTCGCTTGTGACGCTGGAGCGCCCGCCGGCGATCTTTAATCGCTTCAGCGATCTCAGGCGACCACCAAGGCACAGCCCTCCGCCGAGAGGACCCAGAAGAACGGGGAATGGCAGATTCGGCGGCAGTAACGATGCCGGTGGTGACCGATTGAACCACCACATCAATGTCATCAGTAGGGAGAGGTTCAATAGCGGCAGTGGAGGAGAACAAGTCCTAGTCAGCCTTATTCATAGCCCATCTGCTAGGGCGCCCAGAAGATTGACGCTGTGGTAGTGACGGAAAGATCGGAAAGTGGTCACTACCACACAGGTCGTCATGCACACTCCATTGGACAGACGGTAAGAGGCTAGGGCTACAGATTGAAAGGTCAATGGCGGAGGATGTGCCATGCGCCACACTGGTGTGTGAAGGCATCATCATTTAACAGCGAGAGATCGAGCTGCGCCAATAAATGCTCAACGATGGCGCCTCGACCTGTAGCCACTGACCCACCCCACAGAGGGTTATGGGCGTTGAAGTCCCCCAATAGCAAGAAAGGTGGCGGCAATTGGGCTACCAGTGCAGCCGTGCCATCTGTGAGACATCACCATCCGGTGGAAGGTTGGTTGGTTGGTTGGTTGGGTTAAAGATTAAAGGGACCAAACTACAAAGGTCATCGGTCCCTTATTTCATAAAAACACAGAGCACAGGGGAACTATCCACCAGTCAAGCGAAGCACTAAAAGAAAAACTCCAGGGGAAGAAAAGCCCCATGGTCCATTGTAAGACAACATGGAAAACAGAGCACAGCAACAAAAACAACATAGAGAACAAAGGCAGATGGAATTAAAACTGCACAGCAGAGATCTGTGGCTGGCTGATCACGAAAATAATAGGATGAGCCAGCCACTCTGCAACACGTTAAAACCTCCAGCCTAAACGTTTAGGGCGGAGTCGAATCACAACACAAAACTAAGTAAAAGAGAGAGCTCAAAAGAGGGTGATGTTAAAAAAAAATTTAAATGGACCTATAAAAGCCGCTTGCGCGAATAAAACTTAAAACCCGATCTGCCATAGAGACATTGTCACCTAAGAGAGATGATAAAGCACCCTGGAGATTAAAAGGTCGCCTGAGGGCGGTTAAAAGAGGACAGTCCAACAATATATGGGCCACCGTCATAAGCACACCACAGCGACAATGAGGGGGGTCCTCTCGACGCAGCAGATGACCATGCGTCAGCCAAGAGTGACCAATGCGGAGCCTACAGAGAACCACAGAGTCCCTCCGAGAGGCCCGCATGGAGGAACCCCACACAGTCGTTGTCTCCTTTACACGCCGCAGCTTGTTGGGCACAGACAGGGTGCGCCATTCGTCGGCCCACATCCCAAAGACCCGACGGCGTAACACCGATCGGAGATCAGTGGCCGGGAGGCCGATCTCCAACGGCAGTTTGCAGGTGGCTTCTTTAGCTAACTGGTCGGCGTGTTCATTTCCCGCTATCCCAACGTGTCCCGGGGTCCATATGAACACCACTGAACGGCCACGTTGTTCAAGAGCATGAACGGACTCCTGGATGGCAACAACAATGGGATGGCGTGGGTAGCACTGGTCAAGAGCCTGGAGACTACTGAGAGAGTCACTGCAAATGACAAAAGACTCGCCAGTGCTGGTACGAATACGCTCAAGGGCACGAAAAATGGCTGTTAGCTCTGCAGTGAATACACTGCAGCCGTCCGGCAAGGAGCACTGGTCTACATAGTCCGCATGAGCGTAAGCGTACCCCACACGGCCATCAACCATCGAGCCATCGGTATAGATAACCTCCGAGTCACGGGATGCGTCGAGGAGAGCAAGTAATTGGCGGCGCAAGACTGCAGGAGGAACTGAATCCTTTTGCCATTGGGAGAGGTCCAGCTGAAGCTGCGGCCGACGGATACACCAAGGTGGTGTATGTGGGCGGACCTGAAAAGCAGATGGGAGAGGCAAAGACTCGAGTTCACTAAGGAGTGACCGAACACGGATCCCAATTGCGTGGCCTGATCGCGGCCGCCGGCGTGGAAGATGGACTGCCGCATCGGCGAAAAGGAGACGGTAGTTAGGGTGACGGGGAGAACAACAGACGTGGGCAGCATAGTTGGCTAAGAGTTGTTGACGTCGAATGTGGAGCGGAGGAACCCCAGCCTCAGCAAGTAGGCTATTAACAGGACTGGTGCAGAATGCTCCTGTCGCCTGTCGAACCCCACAGTGGTGAACGGGGTCCAGCAGTTGCAACGCTGAGGGCGACGCTGAGCCATACGCCACACTCCCATAATCCAGTCGGGACAGCACAAGGGCTTTGTAGAGCTGCAGCAGCGTGTTACGGTCTGCACCCCTAGTCGGGTTGCTGAGGCAGCGGAGGGCAATCAGATGCTGCCAGCACTGACGCTTGAGCTCACGAATATGTGGAAGGCAAGTAAGCCAGGCATCGAACAGCAATCCCAGAAAACGGTAAGTGTCAACGACCCTGAGCTTAGCATCCTGAAGATAGAGCTCAGGGTGGGGATGGACAGAGCGACGCCGACAAAAGTGCATAACACAAGTCTTCGCAGGAGAAAACTGAAACCCATGGGCTAGGGCCCACGCCTGCGCCTTGCGTATGGCTCCCTGCAACCGACGTTCTGCAACACCAATGGTGGAGGAGCTGAAAAAGATGCAGAAATCGTCAGCATATAACGTGGGCGAGACAGACGACCCTACTGCTGCTGCAAGGCCATTAATGGCCACAAGGAAAAGGGGCACGCTCAATACAGAGCCCTGTGGAACGCCGTTCTCCTCGATATGAAGTGAACTATGGGACGCGCCAATTAAAACGCGGAATGTCCGAACAGATAAAAAATTCTGAATAAAAATGGGGAGAGAGCCCCGGAGACCCCACCCGTGCAACGTGGCGAGAATATGGTGCCGCCACGTCGTGTCATATGCTCTGGAGAGGTCGAAAAAGACGGAGACGTGGTGTTGGCGCCTGGAAAAAGCAGTGCGGATTGCAGACTCAAGGAGGACCAAAGTATCGGCGGTGGAACGGCCCTGACGGAAGCCGCTCTGGCATGCAGCCAGAAGACCCCGAGACTCGAGCAGCCAACATAGCCGTCGACTCACCATGCGTTCCAGCAGCTTGCACAGAGTATTTGTTAAGGTGATGGGCCGATAACTATCCACAGTAAGCGGGTCCTTACCAGGCTTCAGCACCGGAATGATGGTACTTTCTCGCCACTGCGACGGAAAGACACCATCACCCCATAGGCGGTTGTAGATGGCAAGAACACATCGCTGACAGTCCGGGGACAGGTGTTTGAGCATCTGATTGTGGACGCCATCTGGCCCAGAGGCTGTATCGGGGCACTGTGCCAGGGCGCTCTGGAGTTCCCACAAACTAAATGGGGCGTTATACGCCTCAGGGTGGCGAGAAGCGAAAGAAAGCCGTTTGCCTTCCTCCCGGCGTTTGAACGCGCGAAACGCAGGCCGGTAATTCCCCGACGCAGAGGCCCGAACATAGTGCTGAGCGAAATGCTCGGCGATTGCATCGGCATCGGTGGATACTGCCCCGTTGATGGTAAGCCCTGGGACACCTGTAGAGTACTGCAATCCAAAGATGCGCCGAATCTTCAGCCACACCTGGGAGGGGGAAGTACGGGAACCAATCTTGGAAACGTACCTCTCCCAACACTCCTGTTTCCGCCGTTTGATAAGCCTCCATACCTGAGCACGGACACATTTGAATAAAATGAGGTTCTCCAAAGACGGGTGCCGCTTATGTCGCTGAAGTACCCGCCGACGTTCTTTAATGGCGTCAGCGACCTCTGGAGACCACCAAAGCACTGACTTTCTCCGGGGGCACCCGAACGAACGAGGAATGGTACGTTTCGCAGCGGAAACAATCGCTGCAGTCAGTGTCTCAACCGCCACATCGATGGTACCATGGGGGAGAGAGTCAACAGTGGCAGCAGAGCAGAACGTGTCCCAGTTTGCCTTGCTAAATGCCCATCTAGGCGAGCGCGCAAAGGAGCGACGCTGTGGTAGTGAAAGGAAGATCGGAAAATGGTCACTACCACACAAGTCCTCGTGGACTCTCCAGTGGACCGATGGTACAAGCCCTGGGCTGCACAATGACAGATCTATGGCCGAGAACGTGCCATGCGCCACACCGAAATGTGTGGCGGCGCCAGTGTTTAAGAGGCAGAGGTCGAGTTGGGAGATGAGATTCTCGACCTCCCTGCCTCGGCCAGTAACCTTCGTTCCACCCCACAGGGGATTGTGGGCGTTAAAATCCCCCAGGAGAAGAAAAGGCGTGGGGAGTTGGGCGACAAGCGCAGCCAATTCGGTCAGGGAGACTGTACCACCTGGAGGGAGATAGACACTGCAGACGGTTATGTCCTGGGTAGTCCTTACACGGACAGCCACAGCTTCCAATGATGTTTGAAGGGGCACAGGAGCACTATACACAGAGGTAAGGACATACACGCAGGCTCCACCTGACACACAATTGTAGGTGCTACAGTTGCAGTAATAACCCCTGTATCCACGAAGGACAGGGGTCCACATTGCCGGGAACCAGGTTTCCTGGAGGGCAATGCGGAAAGCAGGTGTCAGGCTTAGAAGCTGTCGTAGCTCAGGAAGATGGCTAAAATAACCGCCACAATTCCACTGGAGAATTGTACAAAGCGTGTCCGGTAGGGGCATTCAGGCACTGAAAAGGCAAATTACTTGGCAGGGTCACATGCTGCCACCGACTGAGCGACGGACGTCACTACGGCCATCGTTTCTGAGGAGACGGCGAGATCCAGGTCATCAGGGGACGCAAAGAGCTCGACCTCGTCCTCAGAGGCTGAGCTGACAGGGAGCGTTGGTGCGGGAACCACTGGGTCCTTATCCTTCTTGGAGAGCTTCCTCTTCTCTCTCTTGTCTTTGGGAGGAGGGTTGGCATGCTGGGAGGGCTTTCCTGACGCATTATCAGGAACAGAGGAAGAGCGTGAAGCCCTTTGACCAGCAGCTGGGGGCTTCTTCAACCACTGGCTAATGTCTTGTGAGACACTGGGGAAGTCCTTGGAAGGGACTCTCCCAAGGGATCCCTTCCGAACAAGGGAGGCCGGAGGAGGCTGTTGCGTCTCTGGCTGAGCAGCCAGAGAGAGCTGTCGCTTCCCTGGCTGAGGAGCTGGAGAGGGCTGTCGCCGCTCCGGCTGAGAATTGGGGACTAACGTCCCCGGTTGCTTGGGGCGCACTGCTCCCAAACTGGGTGTTTTGGGAGCAGTGGAAGAGAGACCGGCCTGTCCCAGCGGTGGGGCAGACGTTACTTGAGTTCTCTGTGGGCCAACAGAGAAGGTAGTCTGTGCAGGACCTGGTGGCGGCAGTGTGACGGTAGCATAACTCCTCAACAGAGGTGTAGGGGTGAGTCGTTCTAATTTCTTCTTTGCCTCTTGGTAACTTAAACGGTCCAAGGTCTTAATTTCTTGTATCTTCCGCTCTCGTTGATAGACTGAACAGTCTGGTGAGCAGGAAGAATGATGCTCCCCACAGTTAACGCAGGTGGGAGGCGGAGCACATGGAGCATTTGGATGTGGAGGTCGTCCACAATCACGACACGTGGGGCTGGAAGTGCACCTGGAGGACATGTGTCCGAATTTCCAGCACTGGAAGCATCGCATAGGGGGCGGGACATAGGGCTTGACATCTCACCGGTATATCATGACCTTGACTTTCTCCGGCAAGCAGTCGCCCTCAAAGGCCAGGATGAAAGCACTGGTAGCGCTCTATTATCCTTCGGCCCCCTAAAGATACGACGGACAAAGTGGACACCTCGTCGTGCCAGGTTCTCACGTAGCTCGTCATCAGACTGTAGCAGAAGATCTTTGTGAAAAATAATCCCCTGGACCAAATTTAAGGACTTATGGGGAGTGACAGTAACGGGGATGTCACCAAGCTTCTCACAGGCGAGTAATGCCTGGGACTGCGCAGATGAAGCTGCTCGTATCAAAATGGCCCCGCTCCTCATTTTGGAAAGAGACGCCACTTCCCCATACTTATCTTCGAGATTGTGCACGAAGAAAAGAGGCTTAGTCCCCAAAAACGAATCCCCATCAGTTCTGCTGCATACAAGGTATCGTGGCGAATACGGCTCCTGTCTGTCTGCAGCCCTACGTTCCTCCCATGGTGTGGCTAGGGAAGGGAACGACTTCGGGTTATATGTCACAGCATTAAATTCCACCTTACCACGCTTAGAGACATTGGCGGTCGGGCGACCACCAGATTGAGATTTCACCCGCTTCATTGCGGGGCATCCGCCCCGATGCCACCCACTCCGACCAGGGGCTCTCCCCACGGGCGCCACCCAGCCACAGCAAAGGCCACCTGGCAGGATGGCCGTTGCCGGGAGTCCTGATGCCCCAGAGAGACGAGCATCTACTCCTTGGCTTACGTGGGGAGGAGTCAGCTCAGGCATCGGCAGTACGATCCCTGTGTTGTCAGGGGGCTACAACCTAGAGGGTACATGACGACCCCACCACAACGGGCTGGCTACCGTGCTGGATTTTGGGTGCCATGGGTAGTCCATAGTGATCGTGGGTGCCGATGGTGTCGCACTAAGGGCGGTACATACACAATACATCAGGTGTGTATGCCCAAAATGAGGGATGGAGGGCGCAGGTACGACGCCAAGACGATCAGGAGTGCCAAGGTCTTAGGGCACAGAGGACTGATGGTGCACCACGTAAGGTGTCCTTCCCCAAAAGGCTCGTACTTCTGTGGAATTTGGAAAAATGGAGGTCAAACCCGAATGGGGACCACAACATTAAGGCCAAAACGTTTGAGACTCCTTTTAGTCGCCTCTTACGACAGGCAGGAATACCGCGGGCCTATTCTTACCCCCGAACCCGCAGGGGGGTCTGTAGGCCTCCTTGGCAGCCCGATCGGCCTGTTCATTGCCCCATATTCCGACATGACCAGGCACCCAGCCGAAGGATACCTCTTTACCCCGCCGTTGGAGGAAGTACCGTTAGTCATATGTCAGTTGGACCATCTCCTCAGTCGGGTATAGGTTCTGCATTGATTGTAAGGCACTAAGAGAATCGAAGCAGAGAAGAAATCGATCGCCCCTAAACACGATGCATCAGCTCCAGTGCCTTCAGCATCGCGTGGAGCTCCGCTGCGAAAACGGTATATTCAGCAGGGAGGCGAATCCGGGTAACATGATCAGGGAACACCACAGAACAGCCAAGGAAATTCTCCTGTTTGGAGCCATCAGTGTAAACGACAGTGAAACCCTGATGCACATCTAAAATGTTAAAAAACAGAGACTGGAATGTAAAATCTGGCGTGCCATCCTTCTTAAAACGAGTAAAATCTTTAATAAGTTTGGGTCTCCGGAGGAGCCAAGGTGGAGATCTGCTCCAACCGCGACGTAAAACACGAAGACCAGCCTTAGACATTGCACCGAGGCAATCCTGTGCGCGAATCCCATAGGGCTGCGTCGCACGTTGCCGGTTATGAAATAACCATGCCAGAGGAGGCTGAGCAAAGGTAGGGTATGCAGGTGTGTATGGTGTGAACGAAGTTTTATACGCCTGGCGTACTGTCAGTAGCCGTCGCCGCATATAAAGTGGCGGTTCACCAGCCTCTGCACAGAGGCTTGGTATGGGGCTAGCTCGGAATGCCCCAGTGGCCAACCGAAGCCCTTCATGGTGCACAACGTCCAACATATATAAGTAAGAAGGCCTCGCAGACCCTTACACCGTGCACCTATAATGGAGCCGAGATCGCACAAACGCCCCGTAAAACGGGAGCAGACAAGTCCTCTCAGCTCCCCACGTACTGTGGCCAAGACATTTTAAAATACTTAAAGCCTGAAGCGACCGCCGCTTCAGGTCTTTAAGATGAGGTAACCATGTAAGCTTTGAGTCAAAAATGAGCACCAGAAATCTCACCGTGTCTTTAAAAGTAAGAATAGTGTCCCTCCAACTCAGAAAAGGTTAAAATCGAACGAGAACGGTTAAAAAGAACACATACACTCTTCTGCGCCCAGTCATCCAAACGTCCAATAGCAAGTTGCAACTGACGCGTTGTCAAGGCACAGCTAGAAGAAGAGCAAAACAAAATCATCCACAAACAAGAAACACTGGACAGGACTTTTCACTATGGACGTAATGGTATTAATAGTGATGGCAAAGAGTGTCACACTTAAAACGCTACCCTGAGGGACACCGTTCTCCTGCTCAAAGCGAGCAGACAGGACGTCACCAATTCGGTATCTAAAATATCGTGGCGAGAGGAAAGACTGAATAAAAAGAGGAAGACAACCACGAAAACCCCATTCGTAAGGCTGCTCCAGGATGAGACGCCTCCAAGTGGTATCATAGGCCTTCTCGATGTCGAAAAATACACCTAGAAGATGATGACGGAGCAGGAATGCTTGTTGTATAGCCGCCTCCAGGAGGGCAAGGTTATCGAAGGTGGAACGAAACCTCCTGTTGGTTGGTTGGTTTGTGGGATTAAAGGGACCAGACTGCCACGGTCATCGGTCCCTTTAAAAAAAAAAAAACACCCAAAGAGAATAAAAAAACCAACAACAGGAAAGACAGCAGACGACACAGGACAAGAAATATTCCGACAGAGATCAGACAAAACAAATTAAAACACACACAGTGTGACGGTGGTTGGCCGACCATAGGGAAAAAAAAGAGGAAAAGCCAACCACCAAGAACACAGTTTAAAATCAGAGGCTAAAAGCAAGAATCAACACTAAAAAACATAAACACTCAGATTAAACGATAAAAACCCCTGCCCAAATAAAACGCAAAACTAAGTCCACCATGGCAGAGAACGTGTCAGGCAGTGCAAACGTCTGCCTGAGCACAGATGAAAGTGGACAGTCCAACAAAATGTGGACCACTGGCAATGCCGAGCCGCAGCGACAGAGAGGGGGGTCCTCACGGCGCAATAACTGGCCATGGGTCATCCATGTGTGCCCAATATGCAGTCGGCAGAGGACGACAGACTCCTTGCGAGAGACTCGCAAGGAGGTGTGCCACACAGTCGTCGTCTCCTTGACGGCACGGAGTTTGTTAGGGGTGGCCAGACCGTCCCATTCAGCGTCCCAAAGCGAGATAACTTTGCGGCGTAAGACTGCCCTTAAAGCAGTCTCCGGAAGGCCAATGTCTAGAGTGGGTTCACTGGTGGCGTGTTTGGCCAGGCGGGCAACACCTTCATTGCCAGGGATACCGACATGACCAGGGGTCCACACAAAGACCACAGAGCGGCCGCAACGGGCAAGAGTATGCAGGGCTTCATGGATAGCCATCACCAGACGAGAACGAGGGAAACACTGGTCGAGAGATCGTAAACTGCTCAGGGAATCGCTACAGATAACGAAGAACTTACCTGAGCAGGAGCGGATATACTCTAGGGCACAAAAGATGGCGACCAGCTCAGCAGTGTAAACGCCGCAGCCATCCGGCAAGGAACATTGTTTGGAATGGCCCCTTAGAGTTAGCGCATAACCGACATGACCAGCAACCATCGAACCGTCAGTGTATACAACGCCAGAGCCCTGCTACGTGGCCAGGATGGAATAAAGGCGGCGGCGGAAGGCCTCCGGAGGGACTGAGTCCTTCGGGCCCTGTGCCAAGTCGAGCCAAAGGCAAGGGCGAGGAACACACCATGGGGGTGTACGCAAAGTGGCCCGGAAAGGAGGTGGAACAGTGAATACCTTAAGCCCAGAGGAAAGCTCTTTGACGCGGACCGCGATCGTACAACCTGACCGGGGCCGAAGTTCCGGCAGATGGACTACCGATTGCTGGAACAGGAGACAATAGTTTGGATGCCCGGGCAAGCTAAAAACATGGGCAGCATAAGCGGCCAGCAAACGTTGGCGCCGTAACCGCAGGGGAGGGACACCTGCCTCCACTAGTATGCTGTCCACAGGGCTGGTCAGGAAGGCACCAGTGGCAAGTCGTATTCCGCTGTGTAAGATTGGGTCCAGCACCCAAAACACAGATGGGGGTGCTGAGCCATAAGTCAGGCTCCCATTATCGAGACGAGACTGGATTAATGCCTGGTAGAGCCGTAATAGGGTAGATCGATCGGCGCCCCAGCGGGTGTGGCTCAAGCATCTCAGAGCATTTAGATGCCGCCAACACACCTGTTTAAGCTGCCGATTATGAGGCAGCCAAGTCAACCGGGCATCAAAAACTACACCCAAAAACCTGTGGGTCTCCACCACAGCAAGAGGTTCACCATCAAAATAACCGTGGCTCAGGATGGACCGTTCGGCGCCGGCAGAAATGCATGACGCGGGTCTTGGAAGCCGAAAACTGAAAACCATGCGCTACAGCCCAAGACTGAGCCTTGCGGATTGCGCCCTGTAGCTGACGTTCAGCAGCTGCAATGCCAATAGAGCTATAGGAAAGGCTTAAGTCGTCAGCATACAGGGAAGCGGAGACAGAATTTCCCACCACTGCCGCAAGCCCGTTCATTGCAATTAAAAACAGGCAGACACTGAGGACAGATCTATTTGGTACCCCGTTCTCCTGGATTCGGGAGGAACTATGGGAGGCTGCGACATGTACGCGGAAGTTACGATACGACAGAAAATTTCGGATATAGATCGGCAGGGGGCCCCGAAGACCCCATCCATGAAGCGTAGGAAGGATGTGATGACGCCATGTCGTAACGTACGCCTCCTGCATGTCGAAAAAGACAGCAACGAGGTGCTGACGGCGGGCAAAGGCAGTACGGATGGCCGACTCAGGCTCACCAGATTGTCGGCGGCGAAGCGGCCTTTACGAAACCCACCCTCAGAAGGAGCCAGAAAGCCCCGAGACACCAGTACCCAATTCAAGCGCCGGCTCACCATCCGTTCAAGCACCTTGCCAAGAGCGGTGGTGAGGCTAATGGGACGGTAGCTGTCCACCTCCAAAGGGTTCTTGCCTGGTTTCAGAATGGGGATAACAATACTTTCCTGCCATTGCAACGGAAACTCACCCTCGACCCAAATACGATTGTAAAGGTCGAGGAGCCATCGCTGGCAGGCCACTGAAAGGTGTTTCAGCATCTGACAGTGGATGCCATTTGGCCCAGGAGCGGTATCAGGACAAGCGGCGAGGGCACCGTGATATTCCCACTCACTGAATGGAACATTGCAGGATTCAGGATGGTGATTGGGGAAGGAAGGGCTCCGACGTTCCATCCGCTCTTTCACGGAGCGGACGGCCAGGGGGTAATTCTCAGAAGCGGAACACAGAGCAAAATGCTCTGCCAAGCGGTTTGCAATTACGTCGGAGTCAGTACAAACTGCTCCATTCACAGAGCGCAGGGACGCTGACTGTGGTCCGATAGCCGTAGACGCGTCAAATCTTGGCCCAGACCTGCGATGGAGTGACATGGAGGCCAATTGTTGACACATACCTCTCCCAGCACTCCTGATTGCTTTGGCGGATAAGGCGGCGGGCTCGCGCACGCAGCTGTTTGAAGGCGATAAGGTGTTCGATGGAGGGATGTCGCTTGTGACGCTGGAGCGCCCGCCGGCGATCTTTAATCGCTTCAGCGATCTCAGGCGACCACCAAGGCACAGTCCGCCGCCGAGGGGACCCAGACGAATGGGGAATGGCAGATTCGGCGGCAGTAACGATGCTGGTGGTGACCGATTGAACCACCGCATCAATGTCATCACTAGAGAGAGGCTCAATAGCAGCAGTGGAGGAAAACGAGTCCCAGTCAGCCTTATTCAGAGCCCACTTGCAAGGGTGCAGAGAAGGTTGGTTGGTTGGTTGGGGGATTAAAGGGACCAGACTACTATGGTCATCGGTCCCTTTTTCCAAAGACAAAGAACACCCACAGAGAATAAAAACGAGGAACAGAAGAGATCACAGACGATACCGAACAGGAGAGACTGAGACAAAGACAAGACAAAACGAACGAAAACCACATAGAGAAGGACGGTGGTTGGCCGACCATAGAAATAAAAAAGGAAAAGCCAACCACTTAGAAACACATTAAAAAATCAGTGTAAAATCATAGGCCAAAGGCCAGCATCAACACAAAACAATAAAATAAAACAGAAACACTCAGATTAAATGATAAAATCCCCCTGCCCGAATAAAACGTAAAACTAAGTCAGCCATAGCGGAGTCGTCTGTTAAAAGGGCAGGGAGCGTATCAGGCAGCGCAAATGTCTGCCTGACCACAGCTAAAAGGGGGCAGGCCAACAGAATGTGGGCCACTGTCAAAGCCGCCCCGCAGCGACATACAGGAGGGTCCTCCCTGCGCAGTAAATAACTGTGTGTCAGCCGGGAGTGGCCAATGCGGAGCCGGCAAAGAACGACCGAGTCCCTGCGAGTGGCTCGCAGGGATGACCGCCACACAGCCGTCGTCTCCTTGACAGCACGGAGTTTATTGGACATTGTCAGTTCGCGCCATTCCTCGTCCCATAGCGCCAAGATTTTGCGGCGGAAGACTGCCCGCAAATCAGTCTCAGGGAGGCCAAGGTCCAGAGATGGCTTGCTGGTGGCCTCTTTCGCCAGGCGGTCAACATGTTCGTTACCCGGGATACCGACATGACCGGGGGTCCACACAAAGACCACAGAGCGGCCGCAACAGGCGAGAGTATGCAGAGACTCGTGGATAGCCATCACCAAACGAGAACGAGGGAAACACTGGTCGAGAGCTCGTAAACCGCTCAGGGAATCGCTACAGATAACGAAGGACTCACCTGAGCAGGAGCGGATATACTCTAGGGCACGAAAGATGGCGACCAGTTCAGCAGTGTAAACGCTGCAGCCATCCGGCAAGGAACGTTGTTCGGAACGGTCCCCTAGAGTGAGCGCATACCCGACACGACCAGCAACCATCGAACCGTCAGTGTAGACAATACCAGAGCCCTGATACGTGGCCAGGATAGAATAAAAGCGGCGGCGGAAGGCCTCTGGAGGGACTGAGTCCTTCGGGCCCTGTGCCAGGTCCAGCCGAAAGCAAGGGCGACGAACACACCATGGGGGTGTATGCAAAGTAGCCCGGAAAGTAGGTGGAACAGTAAAAACCTGAAGCCCAGAGAGAAGCTCTTTGACGCGGACCGCTATTGTACAACCAGACCGGGGCCGACGATCTGGCAGATGGACGACCGATCGCGGGAACAGGAGACGATAATTTGGATGCCCGGGCGAGCTGAGAACATGGGCAGCATAAGCGGCCAGCAAACGTTGGCGTCGGAACCGCAGGGGAGGTACACCTGCCTCCACTAGTACGCTGTCCACGGGGCTGGTGCGGAAAGCACCAGTGGCAAGGCGTATCCCGCTGTGGAGAATTGGGTCCAGCACCTGTAACGCAGATGGGGATGCTGAGCCATAAGCCAGGCTCCCATAATCCAGACGGGACTGGATTAACGCCTGGTAGAGCCGCAACAGGGTAAAGCGGTCGGCGCCCCAGCGGGTGTGGCTCAAGCATCTCAGAGCGTTTAGATGCCGCCAACACGTCTGTTTCAGCTGCCGGATATGAGGTAGCCAAGTCAACCGGGCATCGAAAACCACCCCCAAAAACCTGTGGGTCTCCACCACAGCAAGGAGTTCGTCGGCAAGATAAAGCCGCGGCTCAGGATGGACTGTTCGGCGCCGGCAGAAATGCATAACGCGGGTCTTGGCTGCCGAAAACTGAAACCCATGGGCTACAGCCCAAGACTGCGCCTTACGGATAGCACCCTGTAGCTGACGTTCAACAGCTGCAATGCCGGGAGAGCTGTAATAAAGGCAGAAGTCGTCAGCATACAGGGAAGCGGAGACAGAGTTTCCCACGGCCGCAGCAAGACCGTTAATGGCTATTAAAAACAGACAGACACTTAAAACGGAACCCTGTGGCACACCGTTCTCCTGGACGTGGGAGGAACTATACGAGGCCGCGACTTGCACGCGGAAGGTACGACACGACAGAAAATTGCGGATAAAAATCGGCAGAGGACCCCGAAGACCCCATCCATGGAGCGTAGAAAGAATGTGATGACGCCACGTCGTATCGTACGCCTTCCGCATGTCGAAAAAGACAGCGACCAGGTGCTGACGGCGGGAAAAGGCAGTACGGATGGCCGACTCCAGGCTCACCAGATTGTCGGCGGCGGAGCGGCCTTTACGGAACCCACCCTGAGATGGAGCCAGAAGGCCCCTAGACTCCAGTACCCAATTCAAGCGCCGGCTCACCATCCGTTCAAACAACTTGCAAAGAACGTTGGTGAGGCTAATGGGACGGTAGCTGTCCACCTCCAGAGGGTTCTTTCCAGGCTTCAAAACGGGGATGACAATGCCTTCCCGCCATTGCGACGGAAACTCCCCCTCGACCCAAAGACGGTTGTAAAGATCGAGAAGGCGCCGCTGGCAGTCCACTGAAAGGTGTTTCAGCATCTGACAGTGGATGCCATCTGGCCCAGGAGCGGTATCAGGGCAAGCAGCGAGGGCACTGCGAAATTCCCACTCACTAAATGGAGCATTGTAAGATTCTGGGTGGTTGGTGCGAAACGAAAGGCTCCGACGTTCCATCCGCTCTTTAATGGAGCGGAAGGCCTGGGGGTAATTCGCAGAAGCGGAACTCAGAGCAAAATGCTCTGCTAAGCGATTGGCAATGACGTCGGAGTCAGTACAAACTGCTCCATTCAGTGAGAGCGCAGGGACGCTGGCAGGTGGCCGATAGCCGTAGACGCGTCGAATCTTGGCCCAGACCTGCGAGGAAGTGACATGGAGGCCAATGGTGGACACATACCGCTCCCAGCACTCCTTCTTGCCTTGGCGGATAAGGAGGCGGGCCCGCGCACGCAGCCGTTTGAAGGCGATAAGGTGGTCGAGGGAGGGATGTCGCTTGTGACGCTGGAGCGCCCGCCGGCGATCTTTAATCGCTTCAGCGATCTCAGGCGACCACCAAGGCACAGCCTTCCGCCGAGGGGACCCACAGGAATGGGGAATGGCAGATTCGGCGGCAGTAACGATGCCGGTGGTGACCGATTGAACCACCGCATCAATGTCATCGGTAGAGAGAGGCTCAAAAGCGGCAGTGGAGGAGAACAAGTCCCAGTCAGCCTTATTCAGAGCCCATCTGCTAGGGCGCCCAGAACAGTGGCGCTGTGGTAGTGACAAAAAGATCGGAAAGTGGTCACTACCACACAGGTCGTCATGCACACTCCATTGGACAGATGGTAAGAGGCTATGGCTACAGATTGAAAGGTCAATGGCGGAGTAGGTGCCATGCGCCACACTGAAGTGTGTGAAGGCACCATCATTTAACAGCGAGAGATCGAGCTGCGACAATAAATGCTCAACGACGGCGCCTCGACCTGTTGCCACGGACCCACCCCACAGAGGGTTATGGGCGTTGAAGTCGCCCAATAGCAAGAAAGGTGGCGGCAATTGGGCGACCAGTGCAGCCAGGACGTGCTGCGAGACATCACCATCCGGTGGAATGTAAAGACTGCAGACGGTAACAGCCTGTGGCGTCCACACGCGGACAGCGACAGCCTCTAAAGGCGTCTGGAGAGGGACAGACTCGCTGTGCAGAGTGTGAAGAACATATATGCAGACGCCACCAGACACCCTTTCATAAGCTGCTCGGTTCTTGTAATAACCCCGATTGCCACGGAGGGCGGGGGTTCGCATTGCTGGAAACCAAGTTTCCTGGAGAGCAATGCAGAAGAAAGGGTGAAAGCTGATAAGTTGGCGGAGCTCAGCTAGATGGTGGAAGAAACCGCTGCAGTTCCACTGGAGGATGGTGTTGTCCATGGCTGGGAAAGGCGTGACGGGACTGGGAAGGCAGATTACGCCGCTGGGTCACCTGCAGCCTCCAAGTGAGCACCTGCGCCAGTGCTTTCCATGGCGCCGGAGGGACTGGCGAGATCGAGGTCCTCAGCGGACGCCAGGATCTCCACCTCGTCCTCAGACGCAGAGTTTGAGGGTGGCGGTGGGACAGTTGCCACCGCAATGTCAGGTTGCTTGGGAGCCTTTTTCTTCAACGGCTTCGCACGCTGTGCCTTGGGAGGGTCTGGCTGGGAGGGCCCCACTGGGTCAGTCTCAGGGACGGACGACGACCGTGAAGCCCTATGACCAGCGACCGGTTGTTGTTTCAAAACTTTGCGGGTATCCGCTTTGACACTGGGCAAAGCCTGGGAAGGGAGGGCCCCAAGGGACCCCTTCCTGGCTGGAGTGGCCGAAGAAGCCCTACGCTTCTCCGGCTGGGAAGGGGGGACGAATGTCCCCGATGGTTGGGGTGGTGTTGCTCCTGGAGTAGGTGGAGCAACAGTGGGCGAAGTACCCCCAACAACCAAGGGGGCCGGTGCATTGAGACATGGCTGAGAGGCAGCAGTACGTGACGACACGGGAGAGGATCGGACTGCTTGTGCAGCAGCGGCGTAGGTGGATATCATGGGCACGGGATGTAGCCGCTCATATTTCCGCCTTGCCTCAGTGTAGGTCAGGCGGTCCAGGGTCTTATATTCCATTATCCTCCTTTCCTTCTGGAAGATCCGACAGTCCGGTGAGCAGGGGGAATGGTGTTCTCCACAGTTAACACAAATGGGAGGCGGAGCACATGGAGTATCAGGATGCGAAGGACGTCCGCAATCCCGACACGTGATGCTGGAAGTACAGCGAGATGACATGTGCCCGAACTTCCAGCATTTAAAACACCGCATCGGAGGAGGGATATATGGTTTCACATCACAACGGTAAACCATCACCTTAACCTTTTCGGGTAAGACATCACCCTCAAAGGCCAAGATGAAGGCACCGGTGGCTACCTGATTATCCCTCGGACCCCGATGGACGCGCCGGACGAAGTGAACACCTCGTCGTTCGAGGTTGGCGCGTAATTCATCGTCGGACTGCAGAAGAAGATCCCTGTGGAATATAATACCCTGGACCATGTTGAGACTCTTATGCGGCGTGATGGTAACTGAAACATCCCCCAACTTGTCACAATTGAGCAACCTCCGTGACTGGGCAGAGGATGCCGTTTTGATGAGCACAGAACCCGAGCGCATCTTGGACAGGCCCTCCACCTCCCCGAACTTGTCCTCTAAATGCTCCACAAAAAACTGGGGCTTGGTCGACATGAAAGATTCTCCATCAACCCGCGTACACACGAGGTACCGGGGTGAATATTCTCCACTGCCTTCTTTAGCAAGTCGTTCCTCCCATGGAGTAGCTAGGGAGGGAAACGATCTCTGATCCAATTTCTTCACGTTGAGGTTAGACCTCGATCGCTTAGAGACTGCTGGTGGAGGCCCACCAGCGAGAGATGATGTACCACGCTTCATTGCGGGTCATCCGCCCTGATGCCACCCACTCCGACCAAGGGCCCTCCCCACGGGCGCCACCCAGCCACAGCAAAGGCCACCTGGCAGGATGGCCATTGCCGGGAGTCCTGATGCCCCACGGGGATGGGCATCTACTCCTTGGCATACGTGGGGAGTGAACGGCGCAGGCATCAGTAGAGCGATCCCTGTGTTGTCAGGGGGCTACAACCAAGAGGGTACATGGCGACCCCACCACAACGGACTGGCTACCGTGCTGGATCTTAGGTGCAAAAATGGCCAAGGTCGTCGTCACAGTTAAAAGAAACACTGCAGAGGGCAGCGTGGTATTCGCCCAAGAGATCGAAAACGAGCGGGACACCATGGCAACGACGAGAAAGACGGTTATAGGTCTAATTGCACGAAGGATACAGTGCACCATGTAAGGTGCCCTTCCCCAATTGGCTCGCTCTTCGGAATAATTTAGATAGATGGAGGTCAAACCCGAGAGGGGACCATCACATAAGGCCGAAACGTTTGAGACTCCTCTTAGTCGCCTCTTACGACAGGCAGGAATACCGCGGGCCTATTCTAACCCCCGAACCCGCAGGGGGGGATGATGTAGTATACAGAGAAGTTGCAGCATTAGAAAATTGTAGCGAAATGCAGGAAGATCTGCAGCGGATAGGCACTTGGTGCAGGGAGTGGCAACTGACCCTTAACATAGACAAATGTAATTTATTGCGAATACATAGAAAGAAGAATCCTTTATTGTATGATTATATGATAGCGGAACAAACACTGGTAGCAGTTACTTCTGTAAAATATCTGGGAGTATGCGTGCGGAACGATTTGAAGTGGAATGACCATATAAAATTAATTGTTGGTAAGGCGGGTACCAGGTTGAGATTCATTGGGAGAGTGCTTAGAAAATGTAGTCCATCAACAAAGGAGGTGGTTTACAAAACACTCGTTCGACCTATACTTGAGTATTGCTCATCAGTGTGGGATCCGTACCAGATCGGTCTGACGGAGGAGATAGAGAAAATCCAAAGAAGAGCGGCGCGTTTCGTCACAGGGTTATTTGGTAACCGTGATAGCGTTACGGAGATGTTTAACAAACTCAATTGGCAGACTCTGCAAGAGAGGCGCTCTGCATCGCGGTGTAGCTTGCTCGCCAGGTTTCGAGAAGGTGCGTTTCTGGATGAGGTATCGAATATATTGCTTCCCCCTACTTATACCTCCCGAGGAGATCACGAATGTAAAATTAGAGAGATTAGAGCGCGCACGGAGGCTTTCAGACAGTCGTTCTTCCCGCGAACCATACGCGACTGGAACAGGAAAGGGAGGTAATGACAGTGGCACGTAAAGTGCCCTCCGTCACACACCGTTGGGTGGCTTGCGGAGTATCAATGTAGATGTAGATGTGGATGTAGGTCGTCCATTTTGTGCAGTTTATAGCCTGGCTGAATTGCAAGTGCACTGACAGCTACAGATATTAGTACCAATATTCACCACCTCTGTCTGCACTGAGGAATCAGCTTTCGGAGAAGGCATTTGAACCAGGGATGCAAAAGATGTAGCAAATGTGGGAGGTTGCATCGACTTATAGATCTTCTTGGCCTCACCATATGGGATACGCTGGGTTGTTTTTATTTCCCTACTCCAAACAGGGTGGTTGCCAGAGCAATTGATACATCTGGCTGGAGACGGGCAACCAACTCCTTAATGAGCAGCCTTACCACAGTTACCACAAATCTCTTCGCCTTTACACCCTAAGGTGGTGGTGGTGGTTGTTGGGATGTTTAAGGGGGACTAAACAGCGAAGGTCATGAGTCCCCCATTCAAAAAACAGGCGAGACATAAATTTGCGAAGCAGGTAAAACCCCAAGAGGAAGGAGACTCCCCCCCAGGAACTGAAAGAACACAAATGCGGCATCACTACAGACAAGAAGAGTACAGATAAACACCAGACAAAAAGAAACAGAAGAAATGAAGATGGCCGGAGACAGGTTGACTGCCCACGAGAACAAAAAAAGGAAAAGAGTCAACCAGCCGACTACACACTAAAATCTGCAACCAAATATGAGAGACTCGAGAACAAGAGACAAATAAAGGGAAAGGTGCAGGACCTCCCTAAATGGAATCATAAAAAGGACTACCACGGATAAAATTTAAAACGTCGTCAGCCATGGAGGCATCGTCGCATAAAACCAAAGGCAAAGTGCCCGGGAGATTAAAAGACTGCTGGAGGGTGCGCAGTCGGGGACACTCCAACAGAATGTGGGTGACCGTCAGCCGGGACCCACACTGACACAGGGGGGGGATCCTCCTGACGCAAAAGATGAACGTGCGTCAGGTAGGTATGGCCAACGCGCAGCCGACACAGGATGACAGAGTCCCTGCGAGAAGCCTGCAGGGAGGACCGCCACACATCGGTCGTCTCCTTGACAGCCCGCAGTTCATTCGGGGCTGTCATGCCACGCCACTCAGCAGCCCACATCCCAATCAGCTTACGGCGCAACACCAACTGCTGATCACGAGCCGGGAGGCCGATCTCCAAAGCTGGGGCGTCGATCGCCCCTTTGGCCAGCCTGTCAACATGTTCGTTCCCCGGGATGCCAACGTGACCTGGCGTCCAAACAGAGACCACCAAACGACCAGAGCGGGTAATGGTGGAAACACTCCCGAGTAGAGGACACCAGAGGAGAAGAGGGATAGCAGCGGTCGATGGCCTGGTGGCTGCTCAGGGAGTCACTGCAGATGACGATGGACGGACCTGAGCAGGAACACATGTGCTCAAGAGCGCGCAATATGGCCACCAGCTCTGCAGTAAAAATACTGCAGCCAGCCGGCATGGAGTGCTGTTCAACATGGGCAGCATGAGCAAAAGCGTAGGCAGTGCGACCATCAACCAGCAAACCATCAGTGTAGACAGTCTCACAGCACGAAAATGGGGCGAGGAGCGCAAGAAAACGGCGACGGAGGGCCACAGGCGGAACCAAGTCCTTGGATCTCTGTGCCAGGTCCAGACGGATGGACAGCCGGGGCAAACACCAGGGAGGCGTAGGTGCACGGACCTGGAAGGGAGGCAGAAGAGGGAATGACCCCAGTTCTGACAGCAGGGACTGGACGCAGACAGCCATGGAAAGCGCAAACCGAGGTCGCCGGTCGAGCAGATGGAGGACCATGGCAGGGAAAAGCAGGTGATGATTGGGATGGCCCGGCGAGCAATGCACGTGGACAGCATAGTCGGCGAGCAGTTGATGGCAGCGAATCCGCAGTGGGGGAACAACGGCCTCCACCATTAGACTATCCACGGGGCTCGTACGGAAAGCGCCAGTTGCAAGCCGAACCCCACAGTGGTGTATGGGGTCTAACGATGTCAACACAGAGGCTGATGCAGACCCATAGGCCAGGCTCCCATAATCAAGCCTGGACTGCACAAGGGCTCTGTACAATCGCAACAGCGTGCAGCGATCTGCACCTCAAGACGTGTGGCTCAGGCAGCGGAGTGCGTTGAGGTGCCACCAGCACTTTTGCTTCAGCGAGTTAATATGAGGAATCCATGTGAGCCTGGCATCAAAGACGAGTCCTAAGAAGCGGCTGGTGTCCACCACTTCAAGGAGGTGGCCGTCGAGGTAAAGTTCAGGATGAGGGTGGACCGTCCGACGCCTGCAGAAGTACATAAGCCGAGTCTTGGCTGCTGAGAACTGAAAACCATGAGTCAGAGCCCATGATGCTGCCTTGCGAAGGCGACTTGCAGCCTGCGTTCGGCGACGCCCGTAGTCGTCGAAGTAAATGAGATGCAGAAGTCATCGGCATACAAAGAAGGAGACACCAACGACCCCACGGCTGCAGCCAGACCATTAATGGCCACTAGAAATAAGGTGACGCTCAACACTGAGCATTTCGGGACCCCATTTTCCTGTATATAAGATGAACTAGAGGCGGCACCGACTTGCACCTGGAAAGAGCGGCGCAATAAAAAGGTTTGAAGAAAAGCCGGGAGCTGACCATGAAGATCCCAATCATGCAACGTAGCAAGGATGTGATGCCTCCATGTGGTGTCATACGCCTTCCGCAGATCGAAAAATACAGCAACGAGATGCTGATGTCGGGCAAAGGCCGTACGGATAGCAGATTCCAGCCGCACCAAATTGTCTGCAGCAGACCAGCCGCGACGGAGGCCACCCTGGGATGGAGTGAGGAGACCGCGCGACTCAAGGACCCAACACAAACGCCGCCCCACCATACGTTCGAGCAATTTGCACAAAACGTTGGTGAGGGTAATGGGACGATAGATGTCCACTGCCAGTGGGTCAGCACCAGGCTTCCAGATGGGGACAATAACACCCTCTCGCCATTGCGACGGGAACACGCCCTCGCTCCAAATGCGGTTAAAGATGGTGAGGATGTGTCTCTGGCAGTCCCTGGAGAGATGCTTCAGCATCTGCGCGTGGATGCAGTCTCATCCTGGTGCTGTATCATGGCAATCGGCGAGGGCAGCGAGGAATTCCCTCTCACTGAAAGGAGGATTGTATTTTACAGAATGACACGTGTGGAATGATAACGGCGTCTGCTCGGCTCGCTCCTTAAGAGTGGGAAAGGCGGGTGGGGGGGGGGGGGGGGGTAAGTGGTAGTCGCAGACCTCGTAGCAAAGTGAGCGGCAGGGTGTTCAGCAATGGCGGCAGCGTCCGTGCAAACAGCGCCGCCCAGGGAGATCCCATGGACACCCATAAGGGTTCGGTATCCATAAATCCGCCGGATCCGGGACCACACGAGCGAGGGAGAGACACGGCAGCCCAAGGATGAGACATACCTCTCCCAGCACTCCTGCTTACGCCGTGCAATAAGACGATGGGCCAACGCACGGAGCCTCTTAAAGGCGATGAGGGTCTCCAGATAAGGGCGCCGCCTATGACGCTGGAGAGCCCTCCTACGGTCGTGAAGAGCCTCAGCAATCTACGGCGACCACCAGGCTACAGCCTTCCTCCGGGGGAGACCAGAAGGTGCGGGGGATGGCAGCCTCGGCCGCAGAAATGATTGACGGGGTTGGTTGGTTGGTTGATTAGTTTGAGGATTAAAGGGACCAAACTGCAGAGGTCATCGGTCTCTTGTTTCATAAACACACAGAGCACAGGGAGACCATCCATTAGTCATTCGAAGCACAAGATAAATATTCCAGGGGAAGAAAATCCCCAAGGTCAATAATAAAGAAACATGGAAAACGGAGCACAGCAACAAAAACAACACAGAGAAGAAAGGCAGAAGGAATTAAAACTGCACAGCAGAGGACTGTGTCTGGCTGATCACGAAAATAATAGGATGAGCCAGCCACTCTGCATCACGTTAAAACCTCTAGCCTAAAAGATTAGTGTGGAGTCGAAGTACAACACAAAACAAAGTAAAAGATACAGCACAAAAGAGGGTGACACAATAAAATTAGAGGGACCTATAAAAGCCACTTGCTCGAAGAAAACCTAAAACACGATCTGCCATAGAGACATCGTCAGCTAAAAGACACGATAAATCACCCAGGAGGTTAAAAGTTCGCCTGAAAGCGGTTAAAAGAGGACATTCCAACAATATATGGGCCACCGTCAAGGTTTCACGACAGCGACAATGAGGGGTGGTGGTGGTGGTTGTTGGATGTTTAAGGGGGACTAAACAGCGAAGGTCATCAGTCCCCCATTCCAAAATCAGGCGAGCCGAAAATCTACGAAGCAGATAAAAACCACAGGGGGAGGAGACGTCCCCCCAGGCGCTAAAAGCACACAAATTCAGCAACAAACACGACAGACAAGAACAGGACAGAGGAACACCAGACAGAAAGAAACAGAAGAAAGGAAGATGGCCGGAGACTGGTTGACTGACCACGAGATCAAAAATGGGAAAGAGTCAACCATCTCACGGCACACCAGAACAGCAACAGACACAAGGACAATAGACACAGAAAGGGAAAGGCGCAGGACCTCCCTAAATTGAACCATAAAACGGACTACCACGGATAAAATTTAAAACGGTATCAGCCATGGAGGCATCGTCGGATAAAACCAAAGCCAAAGTGCCCGGGAGATTAAAAGATTGCCGGAGTGTGCGCAGTCGAGGACACTCCAGCAAAATGTGGCCGACCGTCAGCCGGGACCCACACCGACACAAGGGGGGATCCTCCTGACGCAACAGATGGCCGTGCGTCAGGTATGTATGGCCGATGCGCAGCCGACACAGGACTACCGAGTCCCTGCGAGAAGCCCGCAGGGAGGAACGCCACACATCGGTCGTCTCCTTGACAGCCCGCAGTTTATTCGGGGCTGTCATGCCACGCCACTCAGCAGCCCACATCCCAATCAGCTTACGGCGCAACACCAGCTGCTGGTCGCGAGCCGTAAGGCCGATCTCCAAAGCCGGGGCGTCGATCGCCCCTTTGGCCAGCCTGTCAACACGTTCGTTCCCAGGGATGCCAACATGACCGGGCGTCCAAACCAAGACCACCGAACGACCAGAACGGGCAATGTCGGAAACAGCCTCCCGAATGGAGGACACCAGAGGAGAGGAGGGATAGCAGCGGTCGATGGCCTGAAGGCTGCTCAGGGAGTCATTGCAGATGACGACGGACGCATCTGAGCAGGAACGCATATGCTCAAGAGCGCGCAAGATGGCCACCAGCTCTGCAGTAAAAATACTGCAGCCAGCCGGCAAGGAGCGTTGCTCAACATGGGCAGCGTGAGCAAAAGCGTAGGCAGTGCGACCATCAACCAGGGAACCATCAGTGTAGACAGGCTCACAGCCCGGAAATGAGTCGAGGAGCGCAAGAAAACGGCGACGGAGGGCCACAGGCGGAACCGAGTCCTTAGGTCCCTGTGCCAAATCCAGACGGACGGACGGCCGGGACAAACACCAGGGAGGCGTAGGTGTACGGACCCGGAAGGGAGGCAGAAGAGGGAATTACCCCAGTTCTGACAGCAGGGACTGGACACGGACAGCTACGGAAAGCCCAGACCGAGGTCGCCATTCGGGCAGGTGGTGGACCAAGGCAGGGATAAGCAGGCGACGATTGGGATGGCCTGGCGAGCAATGTACGTGGACAGCATAGTCGGCGAGCAGACGATGGCGGCGAATCCGCAGCGGGGGAACCCCGGCCTCCACCAGTAGACTATCCACGGGGCTGGTGCGAAAAGCGCCAGTAGCAAGCCGAACCCCACAGTGATGTATGGGGTCTAACAACTTCAACACTGAGGGGGACGCAGACCCATAGGCCAGGCTCCCATAATCAAGCCGGGACTGCACAAGAGCTCTGTACAATTGCAGTAGCGTGCAGCGATCTGCACCCCAAGACGTGTGGCTAAGGCAGCGGAGGGCGTTGAGGTGCCGCCAGCATTTTTGCTTCAGCTGAATAACATGAGGAACCCATGTGAGCCGGGCATCAAACACGAGTCCCAAGAAGCGGCAAGTGTCCACCACTTCAAGCAGGTGGCCGTCGAGGTAAAGGTCAGGATGAGGGTGGACCGTCCGACGCCTGCAGAAGTGCATAACCCGAGTCTTGGCAGCAGAGAACTGAAAACCATGAGCCAGGGCCCATGATGCTGCCTTGCGAACGGCGACTTGCAACCTGCGTTCGGCGACTCCCGTAGTCGTGGAGCTAAATGAGATGCAGAAGTCGTCGGCATACAAAGAAGGAGACACCGACGACCCCACTGCTGCAGCCAGACCATTAATGGCCACTAGAAATAACGAGACGCTCAACACCGAGCCCTGCGGGACCCCATTTTCCTGAATATAAGAGGAACTAGAGGTGGCACCGACTTGCACCCGGAATGAGCGGCGCAATAAAAAGCTTTGAAGAAAAGCCGGGAGCCGACCACGAAGACCCCACCCATGCAACGTGGCGAGGATGTGATGCCTCCATGTGGTGTCATACGCCTTCCGCAGATCGAAAAATACAGCAACAAGGTGCTGACGTCGGGCAAAAGCCGTACGGACAGCAGATTCCAGCCGCACCAAATTGTCCACTGCAGACCGGCCCTGACGGAAGCCACCCTGAGATGGAGCGAGGAGACCGCGCGACTCAAGGACCCAACACAAACGCCGCCCCACCATACGTTCGAGCAATTTGCACAAAACGTTGGTGAGGGTAATGGGACGATAGCTGTCCACCACCAGTGGGTCCGCACCGAGCTTCACGATGGGGACAATAAGACCCTCTCGCCATTGCGACGGGAACACGCCCTCGCTCCAAATGCGGTTAAAGATGGTGAGGATGTGTCTCTGGCAGGCCCTGGAGAGATGCTTCAGCATCTGCGCGTGGATGCAATCTGGTCCTGGTGCAGTATCAGGGCAATCGGCGAGGGCAGCGAGGAGTTCCCTCTCGCTGAAAGGAGCATTGTACGTTTCATAATGACGCGTGTGGAATGAGAACGGCGTCCGCTCGGCTCGCTCCTTTAGAGAGCGAAAGGCGGGGGGATAGGAGGCAGTCGCAGAGCTCTGAGCAAAGTGCGCGGCTAGCCGTTCAGCAATGGCGGCAGCGTCCGTGCAGACAGCGCCGTCCAAGGAGAGCCCAGGGACACCCACAGGGGTCTGGGAGCCATAAATCCGCCGGATCCGGGACCACACGTGCGAGGACGAGACACGGGAGCCCAGGGAAGAGACGTACCTCTCCCAGCACTCCTGCTTACGCCGTGCAATAAGACGACGGGCGAAGGCACGGAGCCTCTTAAAGGCGATGAGGGTCTCCAGAGACGGGTGCCGCCTATGACGCTGGAGAGCCCGCCTACGGTCGCGAATAGCCTCAGCAATCTCCGGCGACCACCAGGGCACAGCCTTCCGCCGAGGGAGGCCAGAGGAACGGGGGATGGTAGCCTCGGCCGCTGAAATGATGGACGTGGTTAAAACACGGACCACCTCGTCAATGTCACCCTGTGGGGGAGACGCAATGGTTACAGCGGAAGTAAAAGCTGGCCAGTCAGCCCTGTGGAGAGCCCAGCGGGGCAAGCGCCCAGAAGAATGACACTGTGGCAGTGACAAATAGATGGGAAAATGGTCACTACCACACAGGTCAGGATGCACCCTCCAGTGGAGGGATGGGACAAGTCCAGGGCTGCAAATAGAGAGATCGATGGCCGAGAACGAGCCATGGGCCACACTGAAATGCGTGGGAGCACCGGTGTTTAAGAGGCTAAGGTCGAGCTGAGCCAACACATGCTCCACGGCCCGACCACGATCATTGGAGACAGTCCCACCCCATAGAGGGTTGTGGGCATTGAAATCGCCCAGCAGCAAAAAAGGTGGCGGCAGTTGTGCTATCAGAGCAGCCAGGACATGCTGCGCGACAGTACCATCAGGTGGAAGGTAAATACTGCAGACGGTGATAGCCTGTGGCGTCCACACCCGAACAGCGACAGCCTCTAAAGCTGTGTGTAGAGGTACAAACTCGCTGTGAAGAGAGTTCAGGACATATATGCAGACGCCACCAGACACCCTTTCGTAAGTTGCCCGGTTCTTAAAATAACCCCGATAGCCACGGAGGGCGGGGGTTCGCATTGCTGGAAACCAAGTTTCCTGCAGAGCAATGCAAAGGAAAGGATGACGGCTGATAAGTTGGCGGAGCTCAGCTAAATGGTGGAAGAAACCGCTGCAGTTCCACTGGAGGATGGTACTGGCCATTGCTGGGAAAGGCGTGACGGGACGGGGAAGGCAGATTACGCCACTGGGTCACCTGCTGCCTCCAAGTGAGCACCTGTGCCAGTGCTTTCCATGGCGTCGGAGGGACTGGCGAGATCGAGGTCCTCAGCGGACGCCAGGATCTCCACCTCGTCCTCAGACGCAGAGGTTGAAGGTTGCGGTGGGACAGGTGCCACCGCAATGTCAGGATGCTTGGGAGCCTTTTTCTTCAACGGCTTCGCACGCTGTGCCTTGGGAGGGTCTGGCTGGGAGGGCCCCACTGGGTCAGTCTCAGGGACGGACGACGACCGTGAAGCCCTATGACCAGTGACCGGTTGTTGCTTCAAAACTTTGCGGGTATCCGCTTTGACACTGGGCAAAGCCTGGGAAGGGAGGGCCCCAAGGGACCCCTTCCTGGCTAGAGTAGCCGAAGAAGCCCTACGCTTCTCCGGCTGGGAAGGGGGGACGAATGTCCCCGATGGTTGGGGTGGTGTCGCTCCTGGAGTAGATGGAGCAACAGAGGGCGAAGTGCTCCCCACAACCAAGGGGGCCGGGTCATTTTGACATAGCTGAGAGGCAACAGTACGTGACGACACGGGAGAGGATCGGACCGCTGTTGCAGCAGCGGCATAGGTGGATGTCATGGGCACAGGATGTAGCCGCTCATATTTCCGCCGTGCCTCTGTGTAGGTCAGGCGGTCCAGGGTCTTATATTCCATTATCTTCCTTTCCTTCTGGAAGAACCGACAGTCCGGTGAGCAGGGGGAATGGTGTTCTCCACAGTTAACACAGACGGGAGGCGGAGCACATGGAGTATCAGGATGCGAAGGACATCCGCAATCCCGACACGTGATGCTGGAAGTACAGCGAGATGACATGTGCCCGAACTTCCAGCATTTAAAACACCGCATCGGAGGAGGGATATATGGTTTCACATCACAACGGTAAACCATCACCTTAACCTTTTCGGGTAAGACATCACCCTCAAAGGCCAAGATGAAGGCACCGGTGGCTACCTGATTATCCCTCGGACCCCGATGGACGCGCCGGACGAAGTGAACACCTCGTCGTTCGAGGTTGGCGCGTAATTCATCGTCGGACTGCAGAAGAAGATCCCTATGGAATATAATACCCTGGACCATGTTGAGACTCTCATGCGGCGTGATGGTAACTGAAACATTCCCCAACTTGTCACAATTGAGCCACCTCCGTGACTGGGCAGAGGATGCCGTTTTGATGAGCACAGAGCCAGAGCGCATCTTGGACAAGCCCTCCACCTCCCCGAACTTGTCCTCTAAATGCTCCACAAAAAACTGGGGCTTGGTCGACACAAACGATTCTCCATCAACCCGCGTACACACAAGGTACCGGGGTGAATATTCGCCACTGCCTTCTTTAGCAAGACGTTCCTCCCATGGAGTAGCTAGGGAGGGAAACGATCTCTGATCCAATTTCTTCCCGTTGAGGTTAGACCTCGATCGCTTAGAGACTGCTGGTGGAGGCCCACCAGCGATAGATGATGTACCACGCTTCATTGCGGGTCATCCGCCCTGATGCCACCTACTCCGACCAAGGGCCCTCCCCACGGGCGCCACCCAGCCACAGCAAAGGCCACCTGGCAGGATGGCCGTTGCCGGGAGTCCCGATGCCCCAGGGAGATGGGCATCTACTCCTTGGCATACGTGGGGAGTGAACGGCGCAGGCATCAGTAGAGCGATCCCTGTGTTGTCAGGGGGCTACAACCAAGAGGGTACATGGCGACCCCACCACAACGGACTGGCTACCGTGCTGGATCTTAGGTGCAAAAATGGCCAAGGTCGTCGTCACAGTTAAAAGAAACACTGCAGAGTGCAGCGTGGTAATCGCCCAAGAGATCGAAAACGAGCGGGACACCATTGCAACGACGAGAAAGACGGCTAGAGGTCTAATTGCACGAAGGATACAGTGCACCATGTAAGGTGCCCTTCCCCAATTGGCTCGCTCTTCGGAATAATTTAGATAGATGGAGGTCAAACCCGAGAGGGGACCATCACATAAAGCCGAAACGTTTGAGACTCCTTTTAGTCGCCTCTTACGACAGGCAGGAATACCGCGGGCCTATTCTTACCCCCGAACCCGCAGGGGGAGACAATGAGGGGGGTCCTCTCGACGCAGCAGATGACCATGCGTCAGCCAAGAGTGGCCAATGCGGAGCCTACACAGAACAACAGAATCCCTGAGAGAGGCCCGCATGGAGGAACCCCACACAGTCGTGGTCTCCTTTACACGCTGCAGCTTGTTGGGTACAGACAGAGTGCGCCACTCGTCTGCCCACATCCCAAAGACCCGACGGCGTAACACCGATCGGAAATCAGTTGCCGGGAGGATGATTTCCAACGGCAGTTTTCGGGTGGCTTCTTTAGCTAACTTGTCGGCGTGTTCGTTTCCCGCTATCCCAACGTGTCCCGGGGTCCATATGAACACCACCAAACGACCACGCTGTTCAAGAGCGTGAATGGACCCCTGGATGGCACCAACAATGGGATGGCTTGGGTAGCACTGGTCAAGAGCCTGCAGACTACTGAGCGAGTCACTGCAAATGACAAAGGACTCTCCAGTGCTGGTACGAATATGCTCAAGGGCACGAAAAATGGCTGTCAGTTCTGCGGTGTAAACACTGCAGCCTTCCGGCAAGGAGCGCTGGTCGACATAGTCCGCATGAGCATAAGCGCACCCCACACGGCCATCAACCATCGAGCCATCGGTACAGATAACCTCTGAGGAATGGTATGCGCCTAGGAGAGCAAGGAATGGGCGGCGCAAGACTGCCGGAGGAACTGAATCTTTTGGCCATTGGGAAAGTTCCAGCCAAAGCTGCGGCCGTCGAATACACCAAGGTGGTGTATGTGGGCGGACCTGGAAAGCAGATGGAAGAGGCAAACACTCGAGTTCATTAAGGAGTGACCAAACACGGATCCCAATTGCGTGGCCTGATCGCGGCCGCCGGTGTGGGATATGGACTGCCGCATCGGCGAAAAGCAGACGGTAGTTAGGGTGTTGGGGAGAACAACGGACGTGGGTAGCATAGTTGGCTAACAATTGCTGACGCCGAATACGAAGCAGAGGAACCCCAGCCTCAGCAAGGAGGCTAGTAACAGGGCTGGTGCGGGATGCTCCTGTCGCCTGTCGAACCCCACAGTGGTGAACGGGGTCCAGCAGTTGCAACGCCGAGGGCAACGCTGAGCCATACGCCACACTCCCATAATCAAGCCGGGACAGCACAACGGCTTTGCAGAGCTGCACCAGCGTATTACGATCTGCACCCCAAGTTGTGTTGCTGAGGTAGCGAAGGGCATTCAGATGCTGCCAGCACTGACACTTGGTTGGTTGGTTGGTTGGTTGAGGGATGAAAGGGAC
This sequence comes from Schistocerca americana, assembly GCF_021461395.2. Classification (NCBI taxonomy): domain Eukaryota; kingdom Metazoa; phylum Arthropoda; class Insecta; order Orthoptera; family Acrididae; genus Schistocerca; species Schistocerca americana. The sequence goes on along the minus strand of NC_060127.1, from coordinate 112,217,300 downwards.
CAAACTGCAGAGGTCATCGGTCCCTTTTTCCAAAATACTAAAAAGACCCACAGAGAATAAAATATGTTCAACAGAATAGGAGGCAGACGACACAGAACAAAAGAAACGTAGACAAGGACCAGACAAAACAAAATAAAACCACATGGAGTGCGACAGTGGTTGGCCGACCATAGGAACAAAAAAAGGAAGAGCCAACCACCGAAAACACATTAAAAACTGAGTTTAAAACCGGAGGCCAAAGGCCAGAAGCAACACAAAACAATCAAATAAAACAGAAACACTAAGATTAAATGATAAAACCCCCCTGCCCGAATAAAACGTAAAACGAAGTCAGCCATAGCAGAGTCATCCGTTAAAAGGGCAGGGAGCGAGTCAGGCAGTGGAAACGACTGCCTGAGCACAACTAAAAGTGGACAGTCTAATAAAATGTGGACCACTGTCAAAATGGAGCCGCAGCGACATAAAGGTGGGCCCTCACGTCGCAATAGGTGGCCGTGCGTCATCCATGTGTGCCCAATGCGCAGCCGGCACAGGACAACAGACTCCTTACGAGAAATCCGCAAGGAGGACCGCCACACATCGGTCGTCTCCTTAACAGCCCGCAGCTTATTCGGGGATGTCAGGCCACGCCACTCATCAGCCCACACCCCAAGCACCTTACGGCGCAACACCAGCTGCAGGTCGCGAGCTGTGAGGCCGATCTACAAAGCCGGGGCGTCGATCCCCCCTTTGGCCAGCCTGTCAACACGTTCGCTCTCATTCATAGCCCTTCGTTCCTCCCATGGTGTGGCCAGGGAGGGGAACGATTTGGGGTCATACACATTAGCCTTAAAGTGAACTTTGGAACGCTTAGAGACTGCTGACGGCTGGCCGCCAGCGAGAGATGATGTACCACGCTTCATTGCCGGTCATCCGCCCTGATGCCACCTACTCCGACCAAGGGCCCTCCCCACGGGCGTCACCCAGCCACAGCAAAGGCCACCTGGCAGGATGGTCATTGCCGGGAGTCCCGATGCCCCAGGGCGATGGGCATCTACTCCTGGGCATACGTGGGGAGTTAACGGCGCAGGCATCAGTAGAGCGATCCCTGTGTTGTCAAGGGGCTACAACCAAGAGGGTACATGGCGGCCCCACCACAACGGACTGGCTACCGTGCTGGATCTTAGGTGCAAAAATGGCCAAGGTCGTCGTCGCAGTTAAAAGAAACACTGCAGAGTGCAGCGCGGTAATCGCCCAAGAGATCGAAAACGAGCGGGACACCATTGCAACGACGAGAAAGTCGGCTAAAGGTCTAATTGAACGATAGATACAGTGCACCATGTAAGGCACCCTTCCCCAATTGGCTCGCTCTTCGGAATAATTTAGAAAGATGGAGGTCAAACCCGAGAGGGGACCAACACATAAGGCCGAAACATTGGAGACTCCTTTTAGTCGCCTCTTACGACAGGCAGGAATACCGCGGGCCTATTCTTACCCCCAAACCCGCAGGGGGGGCACTGACACTTGAGTTGACGAATATGTGGAAGCCAAGTAAGCCGGGCATCGAACAGCAATCCCAGAAAACGGTAAGTGTCAACAACCCTGAGCGTGGCATCCTGAAGATAGAGCTCAGGGTGGGGATGGACAGTTCGACGCCGACAAAAGTGCATAACACAAGTCTTCGCAGGAGAAAATTGAAACCCATGGGCTAGGGCCCACGCCTGCGCCTTGCGTATGGCTCCCTGCAACCTACGTTCTGCAACACTAATGGTGAAAGAGCTGAAAAAGATGCAGAAATCGTCAGCATATAACGTGGGTGAGACAGACGACCCTACTGCTGCTGCAAGGCCATTAATGCCCACAAGGAGAAGTGGCACGCACAATACAGAGCCCTGTGGAACGCCGTTCTCCTGGATATGAAGCGAACTATGGGATGTGCCAATTAAAACGCGGAATGTCTGAAGAGATAAAAAATTCTGAATAAATATGGGGAGAGAGCCCCGGAGACCCCACCCGTGCAATGTGGCGAGAATATGGTGCCGCCACGTCGTGTCATATGCTCTGGAGAGGTCGAAAAAGACGGAGACGAGGTGTTGGCGCCTGGAAAAAGCAGTGCGGATTGCAGACTCAAGAAAGACCAAAGCATCGGCGGTAGAACGGCCCTGACGGAAGCCGCTCTGGAACGGAGCCAGAAGACCCCGAGACTCGAGCAGCCAACATAGCCGTCGACTCACCATGCGTTCCAATAGCCTGCACAGAGTATTTGTCAAGCTGATGGGCCGATAGCTATCCACATTAAGCGGGTCCTTACCAGGCTTCAGCACCGGAATGACGGTACTCTCCCGCCACTGCGACGGAAAGACACCTTCGCCCCATATGCGGTTGAAGATGGCAAGAACACACTGCTGACAATCCGGGGACAGGTGTTTGATCATCTGATTGTGGATGCCATCCGGCCCAGAGGCTGTATCGGGGCACTGTGCCAGGGCGCTCTGGAGTTCCCACAAACTAAATGGGGAGTTATACGCCTCGGGGTGGTGAGAAGCAAAAGAAAGCCGTTTGCATTCCTCCTGGCGTTTGAGCGCGCGGAACGCGGGCGGTAATTCCCAGACGCAGAGGCCCGAACATAGTGCTGGGCGAAATGCTCGGCGATTGCATCGGCATCGGTGGATACCGCCCCGTTGATGGTAAGCCCTGCGACACCTGTAGAGTGCTGCAATCCAAAGATACGCCGAATCTTCAGCCACACCTGGGAGGGTGAAGTACGGGAACCAATGGTGGAAACGTACCTCTCCCAGCACTCCTGTTTCCGCCTCTTGATGAGCTGCCGTGCCTGAGCACGGAGACGTTTGAAAAAAATTAGGTTCTCCAAAGACGGGTGCCGCTTATGTCACTGAAGTACCCGCCGACGTTCTTTAATGGCTTCAGCGGCCTCCGGAGACCACCGAGGCACTGACTTTCGCCGGGGGCACCCTAACGAACGAGGAATGGTACGTTCTGCAGCGGAAGCAATCGCTGCAGTCAGTGTCTCAACCGCCACATCGATGGTACCGTGGGGGGGAGAGTCAACAGTGGCAGCAGAGGAGAACGTTTCCCAGTTTGCCTTGCTAAATGCCCATCTAGGCAACCGTTCATGGGAGCGACGCTGGGGTAGTGAAAGGAAGATGGGAAAATGGTCACTACCACACTAGTCGTCATGGACTCTCCAGTGGACCAATGGTACAAGCCCTGGGCTGCACAATGACAGATCTATGGCCGAGAACGTGCCATGCGCCACACTGAAATGTGTGGCGGCGCCAGTGTTTAAGAGGCAGAGGTCGAGTTGGGAGATGAGATTCTCGACCTCCCTGCCTCGGCCAGTAACCCTCGTTCCACCTCACAGGGGATTGTGGGCGTTAAAATCCCCCAGGAGAAGAAAAGGCATGGAGAGTTGGGCGACAAGTGCAGCCAATTCGGTCAGGGAGATTGTACCACCTGGAGGGAGATAGACACTGCAGACAGTTATGTCGTGGGTAGTTCTCACGCTTACAGCTACAGCTTCCAATGATGTTTGAAGGGGCACAGGAGCACTATATACAGAGGTAAGGACATACACGCAGGCTCCACCTGACACACAATTGTAGGTGCTACGGTTGCAGTAATAACCCCTGTATCCACGAAGGACAGGGGTCCGCATTGCCGGGAACCAGGTTTCCTGGAGGGCAATGCGGAAAGCAGGTGTCAGGCTTAGAAGCTGTCGTAGCTCAGGGAGATGGCTAAAATAACCGCCACAATTCCACTGGAGGATCGTACAAAGCGTGTCCTGTAAGGGCATGAAGGTACTGAAAAAGCAAATTACTTCACAGAGTCACATGCTGCCACCGACTGAGTGACTGACGTCGCAACTGCCATCGTTTCTGAGACGGCGAGATCGAGGTCATCTGGGGACGCAAAGAGCTCGACCTCATCCTCAGAGGCTGAGCTAACAGGAGGCGTTGGTGTGAGAACCACTGGGTCCTTATCCTTCTTGGAGAGCTTCTTCTTCTCTCTCTTGTCTTTGGGAGGAGGGTTGGCATGCTGGGAGGGCTTTCCTGACGCATTATCAGGAACAGAGGAAGAGCACGAAGCCCTTCGACCAGCAGCTGGTGGCTTCTTCAGCCACTGGCTAGTGTCTTGTGAGACACTGGGAAAGTCCTTGGAAGGGACTCCCCCAAGGGATCCCTTCCGAACAAGTGAGGCCGGAGGAGGCTGTCGCCTCCCCGGCTGAGCAGCCGGAGGAGGCTGTTGCCTCTCCAGCTGAGGAGCCGGAAGAGGCTCTTGGCTCCCCGGCTGAGCAGCCGGAGGAGGCTGGTGCCTCTCCGGCTGAGAGGTGGGGATGGATGTCCCCAGTTGTTCGGGGTTCACTGCCCCCAAACCGGGTGTTTTGGGAGCAGTGGAAGAGAGTGTGGCCCCTACCAGCGGTGGGGCAGGCGTAACGTTACTGTTCTGTGGGCCAACTGAGAAGGGAGTCTTTGCAGGAATCGGTGGCGGCAGAGTTGCAGCAGCATAACTCCTCAACATAGAAGTAGGGTTGAGCTGGCCTAGCTTCTTCCTTGTCTCTTGGTAAGTTAAACGGTCCAGGGTCTTAATTTCTTGTATCTTCCGCTCTCTTTGGTAGACTGCACAGTCTGGCGAGCAGGGAGAATGATGCTCCCCACAGTTAACGCAGTTGGGAGGCGGAGCACATGGGGCATTAGGATGTGAAGGTCGTCCACAATCACGACACGTGGGGCTGGCAGTGCATCTGGAGGACATATGTCCGAACTTCCAGCAATGGAAGCATCGCATAGGGGGTGGGACATAGGGCTTGACATCGCAACGGTAGATCATGACCTTGAACTTCTCAGGCAAGCAGTCACCCTCAAAGGCCAGAATGAAGGCACCGGTAGCGACCCTATTATCCTTGGGCCCCCTAAAGACACAACGGACAAAGTGCACACCTCATCGTGCCAGGTTCTCCCGTAGCTCGTCATCAGACTGTATCAGAAGATCTTTATGAAAAATAATCCCCTGGACCAAATTTAAAGAGTAGAAGAAGAGGTAGAAGAGGTGTTTGTGGGCGCACGACAGCAAGGTCTTCAGCGCCCGTGCAGCATCATAGTGAGACGGGTGTCAAGAAAAAAGAAAACCTCAGAACATGGACATAAAACGGAACAGAGAACACGGGGAACAATCATTGAAAAAATGTGCTCACCCACACTGAAGCGTGGGATGATGCAGGGCGTCAGCAGTAAAACGTGGACAACACAGGAAGAAAATGGTAGAGGGAGCTAAAACAATGGAGCAGACGGAAGTGGCTGGCTGACCACAAGGAAAAAAGGGAGGAGTCAGCCACTCTGCAACACACTAAAACCTCCAGCCTAAAAGTTTAGGCCAGAGCCCAGACACATCACAAAACTTAAAAACCCTTGCCACACACGTCTCATCGTCAGCTAAAATACAAGGGAGATCCCCAACAACTTGTGTTTCTGCCCTTGCATCACGGTATAAAATACAGTTGGTTAAAATGTGCCGGACAGAGATGTGCACACCACAAGCGGCACAAAACGGAGGATCCTCCCGCCGTAATAAATAGCTATGCGTCATAGGACAGTGCCCAATCCGCAGACGTGTGAGGGCCACCTCTTCCCGCCTGAGCAACCGGCAGGAGGAAAGCCATGGCCGAGTGGTTGACTTTACCGACCGCAGTTTATTGGCCGTCACCGCCAGCCATTCGTCCTCCCACAACTCCATGCACTTCCTGTGGAGTGCAGCGATGACTGACTGCAAGGGGATAGGACACTGGACCACATCCTGCACTCTGCAGGCCTCCTTGGCAGCCCGATCAGCCTGTTCATTGCCCCATATGAAGACATGACCAGGCACCCAGCAGAAGGATACCTCTTTACCCCGCTGTTGGAGCGAGTACAGTTGGTCATGTATCAACTGGACCATCTCCTCAGTCGGGTATAGGCTCTGCAGCGATTGTAAGGCACTAAGAGAATCGGAGCAGAGAAGAAGTCGATCGCCCCGAACACGATGCATCTGCTCCAGTGCCTTCAGGATCGCGTGGAGCTCCGCTGCGAAAACGGTATATTCAGCAGGGAGGCGAATCCGGGTGACACGATCAGGGAACACCACAGAACAGCCTAGGGAAGTCTCCTGTTTCGAGCCATCACTATAAACGACAGTGAAACCGTGATGCACATCTAAAATGTTAAAAAACAGAGATTGGAACGTAAAATCTGGTGTGGCATCTTTCTTAAAACGAGTCAAATCTAAAATAAATTCGGGACGCCGGAGGAGCCAAGGTGGAGATCTGCTCCAACCGCGACGTAAAACACGAAGACCAGCCACAGACATCGCAGCGAGGCAATCCTGTGCGCGAATCCCATAGGGCTGCGTCGCACGTCGCCGGTTATGAAATAACCGTGCCAGAGGAGGGTGAGCAACGGTATGGTATGCAGGTGTGTACGGTGTGGACAAAGTTTTATACGCCTGGCGTACCGTAAGTAGCCGTCGTCGCATATGAAGTGGCGGTTCACCAGCCTCTGCACAGAGGCTTGGTATGGGGCTAGTTCGGAATGCCCCAGTGGCCAACCGCAGCCCTTCATGGTGGACAACGTCCAAAATCTTTAAGTACGAAGGCCTCGCAGACCCATACACCGTGCAACCATAATCGAGCCGAGATCGCACAAACGCCCTGTAAACCTGGAGCAGACAAGTCCTGTCAGCTCCCCATGTACTGTGGCTAAGACATTTTAAAATACTTAAAGCCTGAAGCGACCGCCGTTTCAGGTCTTTAAGATGAGGTAACCACGTGAGCCTCGAGTCAAAAATGAGACCCAGAAATCTCACCGTGTCTTTAAAAGAAAGAATAGTGTCCCTCAAGCGCAACTCAGGAAAGGTTAAAATCGAACGAGAACGGTTAAAAAGAACACATACAGACTTCTCGGTGGAAAACTTAAATCCACTCTTCAGCGCCCAGTCATCCAAACGCCTAATCGTAAGTTGCAACTGACGAGTTGTCGTTGCAAGGCTTGAAGAAGAGCAGAACAAAGAGAAATCATCCACAAACAAAGAACACTGGACAGGACTTTTCACCATGGACGTAATGCTATTAATAGCGATGGCAAACAGAGTCACACTTAAAACGCTACCCTGAGGGACACCATTCTCCTGCTCAAACCGATCAGACAGGACGTCACCAATTCGGTATCTAAAATATCGTGGCGAGAGGAAAGACTGAATAAAAAGAGGAAGACAACCACGAAAACCCCAGTCGTGAAGCTGCTCCAGGATGAGACGCCGCCAAGTGGTATCGTAGGCCTTCTCGATGTCGAAAAATACACCTATAAGGTGATGACGGCGTAGGAAAGCTTGTTGGATAGCCGCCTCCAGGAGGGCAAGGTTATCGAAGGTGGAACGAAACCTCCTGAACCCACACTGAAAGCGACTAAGTAGTTGCCGGGATTCTATCATCCAGACAAGGCGGCGGTTGACCATCCGCTCCAAGGTCTTCCCTATGCAACTAGTGAGGGCAATACTACGGTAGCTACTTGGGCTCGAGCGGTCTTTCCCAGGTTTTAAAAAACGGATTAAAACTGCCTCACGCCACGCGTCAGGAAAGTGACCCGACGCCCAAATGGCATTAAAAAGTGCGACGAGGATTTCTTTGTTGCGCATTGTGAGGTGCCATAGCATACTGTAATGGATCCTGTCGTGACCAGGGGAAGTGTCACGAGCTCCAGACAATGCAGAATCCAGCTCCCACATAGAAAAAGGGCAGTTGTAAACTTCATGAGAGGTGGGCTGGAAGTTCAGACTACACCTCTCAGCAACCGCTCTATGGCGCTGGAAACCTGGATCCTGACTGGTTGTGGCAGTAACTGTCGCAAAATAGGCTGCCATAGTCTGGGCAATGGCTCGCGGATCTGTGTGGAGAGTACCGTTATTCAGTACAGCAGCTATGGGGCACCTCCCTCCTCTGCCAGAAATTCTCCTAATGGTCTCCCACACAATGGAACTTTTGGTGGAACGATTAACGGTGTTCAGGAACTTTTGCCACGACCTCTTCTTGCTCTCACGAATAATGCGGCGACATCTCGCCCTCGCCACCCAAAAGGCTGCAAGATTCTCAGCAGTCGTCCGACACTTGAACCGACGCAGAGCTGCACGCCTGGTCCTGATTGCAGAGCGGCATTCGTCACTCCACCAAGGCACAGGTGGCCGTTTCCGGTGACCTGTGGACTGTGGAATGGATGCCGCAGCGGCATGGTGGACCGTTTTGGTAATATGATCCACCCACACCTCAACATTCGCACAGTGTTCGAATTGGGCCAACTGGCTATAAAGCGTCCAGTCAGCTCCACTGAGCACCCATCGTGGTGGTCTCCTGTCGGGGCCCACGCCATCTGGCAGGTGAATCCAGATTGGGAAATGATCACTGCCGTGCAAGTCAGCGACCACTTCCCAGTGAGCACTAGCGGCAAGAGCTGGAGAGCAAAGCGAGAGATCAATGGCAGAGAACGACCCAGTCGCCGTGCAGAAATGAGTACTCTGTCCTCCATTGAGCAAGTAGGCACAGGGTGACAGGAGAAGCCTCTCAAGTGCTCTACCCCTGGGACAGGTAATTGCAGAGCCCCAAAGCACATTGTGGGCATTAAAATGACCACAAATAATGAATGGCTGGGGGAGCTGTGTAAGAAGGTCGGTGAGGGCCGCTTCATCAAGAGCATCATGTGGGGGCAAGTAAACTGAACATACAGTCAATGGATGACGCACGTGCAAGGACACAGCGACGGCCTGTAGAGTCGTCGTAAGTCAGAGAGGCGAGGATAGGTAGTCCGTCCTGACGAAAATACCTACACCTCCTCTAGCTCTCTCTCCACGCAGGTCGTCCTTTTTGTGGAGTGTATAGCCTCGTATCTCAGGGGAGTATGATGGATGGAAATACGTCTCCTGGAGACAGAGACACAATGGTCGACCCTGAGAAAGTAGACTAAGTTCCTCCACATGCGTCCTGAACCCTTGCAAGTTCCACTGGAGTATGGGAGCCATCTATGTTGGGGGTAGCACCTTCATCCTGTCTCTCCGACGGGGTGGGGAGACCGCAGCAGGTGGAGGCGCAGGCGTGGGACGAGATGGTTGCCCCACACATACATCGTAGTCCATCAACTCTGGGGAAGAGTCAGATGAAGCCTCGCGTAAAACAACATTAGCATGGTCAGATGGTTTACCACGGGATTTGACCCGCTGTTGCTGCTGCACAGTAGCTTTCTGTGGCTTGGTGGACTTTGGGGGAGCGGATGTGGGAGTGGTAATTGGCGCACTGGGCTTGGGGACAACCTCAGCTGTTGGAGGCGTGAGGGGCTGGACCAAGTCCGCCACTGTACTTTTGTCTGCCGTTCGAGTAGGGGCTACTGGCTCTGGAACACTGGCTGCGTTGCAAGTGCACTAACAGCTACAGGTGTTAGTGCCAACACTTACCACCTCAGTCTGCGTTGAGGCATCGACTTTTGGAGTACGCTTCTGTACCAGGGATGTAAAAGATGTAGCAAATGTGGGAGGTTGCATCGACTTATAAATCTTCTTGGCCTCACCATAGGGGATACGCTTGGTTGTTTTTATTTCCTGGACCTTGCGTTCCTCTAAAAATATGCGGCAGTCCCTACTCCAAACAGGGTGGTTCCCAGAGCAATTAATACATTTAGCCAGAGACGAGCAACCAACTCCTTCATGAGCAGCCTGACCACAGTGTCCACAAGTCGCTTCGCCTTTACAGCCTAAGGTGGTATGCCCAAAACGCTGGCATTTGAAACAGCGCATTGGGGCCGGGAAATAAGACCTCACACTCAGGCGAAGGAAGCCAGCTTTAACATGTTCAGGAAGTGTTGTGCTACTGAAGGTCAGAATAAAGGAGTCGGATTTGACAAGAGTGCCATCAACCCTCTTCATGATGTGTTGGACATCAACGATACCTTCCGGAGCCCACTCACGTTGCAGTTCTTCCGTGGGAATATCAGCTAGATCCCGGCACGTCACAACACCTTTGCTATAGTTCAAGGTGCTGTGCAGTTCGGTGTCTATGGCATTCTCTCCAAGGCATTTAGCAGATTGGAGGTTAGTTGCTTGCTGGGAAGTGGAAGTTTCCACGAGCAAGGTCCCATTATGTAAGCGCTTTACCGATTTTAAGGAGCCACAGATTCCCTCCAATCCCTTTTGTATATAGAAGGGCGAAACCTTCTCGAAACTACCCTCTTTCCGTTTCACAATGAGAAACACATTCGGATTACCAGAATGCATTCTGTTACCTAAGACTGGACTTTTCAGAGAAGCGCCGGAGTCAGGGGGACTGACTGCACGGGCCCTCTTAACAGACTGGGTGTTAGAACCTTCCAGCGGCCCACCCTTTCCGCTGGGAGGAAGAAAAGAGAATTTCGAAGGATCCATCTCGGTCCCACGAGCAGCTAGGGAACTAGAAGTCCACCTAGACAGAGCCCCGCGTGCCTAGGTAAGCCTTATACAACTGAGGTGCGGCAGGTTCCCCAGAGGTTGCCCGCTATCGACTGTTCCACCTCAACAGCCATGCATCTCATCAGCGCGCAGCACACCTTGAGATTGAGGGTTTTTTTATAGAAGTTTATTCCATCCTCGCGATCCGGGCGGTCAAGCCAAGATCCCCATTCCCTGAGACACACAACATTCCACCGCCGCGCCGCACGGTGGTCGTTGAAGTATGCTTAGAGGTTACGGTGACAGGGGACTGGCGGCGCTTACCAGTCCCCAGCTCAGGAACCCCGGGGTCGCCAATCCCGTACCCAGCAAACGAATGCTGAGCCCCTGGGGGCTGCACACAAGGTATCGCGGTGAATACAGCTACTGTTTGTCCGCCGCCCTACGTTCCTCCCATGGCATGGCTAGGGAAGGGAACGATTTGGGGTTGTATGTCACAGCATTAAATTCTGTCTTACCGCGCTTACAGACGTTGGTGGTCGTGCGACCACCGGATTGAGACTTCACCCGCATCATTGCGGGGCATCCACCCCGATGCCACCCACTCCGACCAGGGGCTCTCCCCACTGGCGCCACCTAGCCACAGCAAAGGCCACCTGGTAGGGTGGCCGTTGCCAGGAGTCCTGATGCCCCAGAGAGACGAGCATCGACTCCTTGGCTTATGTGGGGAGGTGTCAGCTCAGTCATTGGCAGTACGATCCCTGTGTTGTCAGGGGGCTACAACCTAGAGGTCAAACCCTAATGGTGACCATCACATTAAGGCCGAAACGTTTGAGACTCCTTCTAGTCGCCTCTGACGACAGGCAGGAATACCGCGGCCCTATTCTAACCCCCGAACCCACAGGGGGTAATGATTGACATGGATCAGACATGGACCACCTCGTCAATGTCACCCTGTGGGGGAGATGCAATGATGGCAACGGAAGTAAAAGCCGGCCAGTCAGCCCTGTTGAGAGCCCAGCAGGGCAGGCGCCCAGAAGAATGACACTGGGGCAGTGACAAATAGATGGGAAAATGGTCACTACCACACAGGTCAGGATGCACTCTCCATTGGAGGGATGGGACAAGTCCGGGGCTGCAAAGAGAGAGATCAATGGCTGAGAACGAGCCATGTGAGAGCACTGGTGTCCAAGAGGGTAAGGTCCAGCTGAGCCAACACATGCTCCACAGCACGACCACGGTCATCAGAGACAATCCCACCCCATAGAGGGTTGCGGGCATTGAAATCGCCCGGAAGCAGCAATGGTGGCGGGAGCTGAGCCAGCAGCGCAGCCAAGACATGTCGGGGGAGCTCCCCATCCGGATGAATGTAAACAGAGCAAACAGTAATAGCTGGCGAGAGCTCAACCCTGGCAGCGACTGCCTCTAAAGGCGTCAGAAGGGGTACCGGCGAGCTACAGACAGAGGTGAACAAAGAGGCAAACCCCACTAGACGCTCATTGACAGGCAGCGCGGTTCTCATAGTATCCCCGATAACCACGAAGGGCGGGGGTCCGCATTGCTGGAAACCAAGTTTCCTGCAGAGCAATGCAGAGAACAGGGGAAATACTCAGAAGCATCTGGAGCTCAGGCAGGTGGCGGAAATAACCGCCGCAGTTCCACTGGAGAATGGAAGCAGGAAGGGACTGGGAGGGCATGAAGGCGACTAAGAGGCAGACGGCGCCTCAGAGCCAACTGCCGCCACTGGGGGAGAGAGAGCTGTGTCCATTGGAAAGGCCCCCAAGGGTTCCGTGAGGGCGAGATCCGCGGCAGATGCGAGGATCTCCACCTCATCCCCGGAGCCAGAACTATTTATAGCAGGCGGTACTGAAACCGCTGGAACGTCCTTCTTGGACACGTTCCATTCCTTCTCACGTCTGTCCTTAGGGTTAGAGGGCTGGGAGAGCTTCTCTGAAGGAGCGTTGGAAGCTGACGACGACGCAGTAGCCCTACGACCAGCAGGTGGCGGAACCTTAGCCACTGGCTGACATCCGCCTGAGTAGGAGAAGAAACGGAGGAAGGGAGAGCCCCGAGGGACCCCTTGCGCGAGAGAGGAACAGGCAGGGTCAACGCCGGCGGAGGTGGGGGGGACGGATCGAGCCCCTCGGTTTTGGAGCAGATGTCACTCCCAAAGGAAGCGTGAGGGGAGCGACAGAAGAGGGTTTGCCACCAACTGCTAAGGGGGCAACAGAGGAAGGCTTGCCCCCAGACACGAGGGGGGCCGACAGAGATGCACGGCCCTGAGGGCCCACTGAAGGCGGCACAGATGAGGCGACAACCGCTGCTCGCGAGGGCGACGATAACGTGGCTGCAGCATAAGATGTTCGAAGGGAAGCAGGATACAACCTTTCAAATTTCAGTTTGGCCTCTCGAAAAGTAAGCCGGTCCAGGGTCTTAAATTCCATTATCTTCCGCTCCTTATGAAGAACGGGGCAATCCGGCGAGCAAGGAGAGTGGTGCTCCCCACAGTTAACACATATAGGCGGAGTCGCACATGGAGAATTGGGATGAGAGGGGTGTCCGCAAACTCATGTGGCGCTGGATGGGCAATGGGAGGACATATGCCCACACTTCCAGCACTGGAAGCACTGCATCGGGGGAGGGATGTATGGCTTGACGTCACAATGGTAAACCATTACCTTGACCTTCTCGGGCAAGACATCACCCTTGAAGACCAAGATAAAGGCACCGGTGGCCACCCTGTTAGTCTTGGGTCCTCTGTGTACACGACGGACAAAGTGTACACCACGTCGTTCCTAGTCGGCTCTCAGCTCGTCGTCGGATTGTAACAATAGGTCACGATGGTAAATAATCCCCTGGACCATATTTAAGCTACTGTGGGGAGTGATGGTAACAGGGACGTCACCCAGCTTATCACACAAGAGCAACGCTCGTGACTGGGCTGGGGAGGACGTCTTGAGGAGGATGGACCCATTCCTCATTTTAGACAACCCCGCCACTTCCCCAAACTTATCCTCCAGGTGTTCCACAAAAAACAGAGGCTTCGTCGTAAGAAAGGAGTCACCATCAGTCCTGCTGCAGACAAGGTATTGTGGGACATAAGGCTCCCACTTGGCACTAGATCGGCGTCCCTCCCACGGCGCAGCCAACGAAGGGAACGACTGAGGGTCATATTGCGCAGCATCAAAGTCAACTCTGCCTCACTTAGAGACGCTGGTGGCCGAGCGACCACCAGCTTGGTGTGATTTATTGCGCTTCGTTGCGCCACATCCGCCCAGATGCCACCTACTCCTAATGAGGGCTCTCCCCAAGGGCGCCACCCAGCCAAAGCAACAGGTACCTGGCTGATATCCCGTTGCCTGGAGTCTCCATACCCCAGACAAGATAGGCACATACTCCTTGGCATGTGTGGGGAGGAAACAGCTCTGGCATCTGTAGTGCGATCCCTGCGTGGTCAGGGGGCTACCACCAAGAGGGTACATGACGACCCCACCACAACGGACTGGCTACCGTGCTGGATTTTAGGCATTGAAAGGGTCCACAGTTGTCGGGAGCGCTAAGAATGGGATTGCGCACAAGACAAGGTGGAGGCAACCCAGAAGTCGTTGGGTGTAAATCCCGCCACACGACAGTAGGTAGCATGCAAGATGGTGGTGCATGATGGTACAAGAGAAAAACACCACGTAAGGCGTCGTTCCCCAAATGGCACGCACTAACAACGGAAATTTGGAAAAAGGGAGGTCAAACCCAAGAGGGGACCATCACATTAAGTCCGGAACATTGGAGACTCCTTTTAGGCAGGAATACCGCGGGCCTATTCTTATCCCCGAACCCGCAGGGGGTCCCTAAGGTGGTATGCCCAAAACGCTGGCATTTAAAACAGCGTATTGGGGTCGGGAAATAAGGCCTCACACTAAGGCGAAGGAAGCCAGCTTTAATATGGTCTGGAAGTTTCATGCTACTGAAGGTCAGAATGAAGGAGTCGGATTTCACAAGATTGCCATCAACCCTCTTCATGTTATGTTGGACATCAACAATACCTTCCGGAGCCCACTCACGTTGCAGTTGGTCTTTGGGTATGTTGCAGAGATCCCGTCATGTCACAACACCTTTGCTATAATTCAAGGTGCTGTGCAGTTCAGTGTCTATGGCATACTCCCCAAGGCATTTAGCAGCTTGGAGGTTAGTTGCTTGCTGGGAAGTGGAAATTTCCACTAGAAAGGTCCCATTTCGCAAACACTTCACTGATTTTAAGGAGCCACAGATTCCCTCCAAACCCTTTTGTATATAGAAGGGCGCAACCTTCTCAAAACTACCCTCCTTCCGTTTTACAATGAGAAACACGTTCTGATTACCAGAATGCATTCTGTTACTAAAGACTTGACTTGTCAAAGATGTGCTGCAGTCAGGGGGACTGACTGCACGAGCCCTCTTCAGAGACTGGGTGTTAGAACCTCAACAGCCCGCCCTTTCCGCTGGGAGGAGGAAAATTGGATTTCGAAGGATCCAAGGTAAGCCTTATACAACTGGGGTGCGACAGGTGCCCCAGAGGTTGCCCGCTTGCGACTGTTCCACCCCAACAGCCATGCATCTTATAGGCGCGCAACACTCCGTAAGATTGAGGTGTTTTATAGAGGTTTACCTTCCTTGCAACCCAGGCAGTCAAGCCAAGATTACCATTCCCCGCAACACACAACATTCCACCGCCGCACCATATGGTGGTCGCTGAAGCAATTCTGGGGGTTACGGTGACAGGAGACTGGCGGCGCTGACCAGTCCCCAGATCAGGACCCCGGGGTCGCCAAGCCCGTACTAAGCAAATGAACGCTGAGCCCCTGAGGGTCGTTGTTCGTAGTGGTCCCCGAGAGTGAGTGCATAACCGACCCAACCAGCAACCATCGAACCGTCAGTGTATACAACGCCAGAGCTCTGATACGAGGCTAGCACGGAATAAAAGCGGCGGCGGAAGGCCTCTGGAGGGACTGATTCCTTCAGGCCCTGTGTCAATTCGAGACGAAGGCAAGGGCGAGGCACACACCATGGGGGTGTATTTAGAGGGGCCCGGAAAGGAGGCGGAAAAGGGAAAACTTCAAGCCTGGAGAGAAGCTCTCTGACGCTTGCTGCGATCGTACAACCCGACCAGGGCCGACCTTCTGGCGGATTGACGACCGATTTCGGGAACAGAAGACGATAATTTGGATGCCCAGGCAAGCTAAAAACATGGGCAGCATAAGCAGCCAGTAAATGTTGGCGCCGCAACCGCAGTGGAGGGACACCTGCCTCCACAAGTATTCTGTCCACTGGGCTGGTCCGGAAGGCACCAGTGGCAAGTCATATTCCGCTGTGGAGGATTGGGTCCAGCACCCGCAACGCAGATGTGGATGCTCAGCCATAAGCCAGACTCCCATAATCCACAAGGGACTGGATTAACGCCTGGTAGAGCCGCAAGAGGGTAGATCGGTCGGCGCCCCAGCTGGTGTGGCTGAAGTATCGCAGAGCACTTAGATGCCACCAACAGATCTGTTTAAGCTGCCGAATATGAGGCAGCCAAGTCAACCGGGCATCAATAACATCTCCCAAAAACCTATGTGTCTCCACCACAGATAGAAGTTCGCCAGCAAGATAAAGCCGCGGCTCAGGGTGGACTGTTTGTCGCCGGTAGAAATGCATAACGCCGGTCTTGGGAGCCAAAAACTGGAAACCATGCGCTACAGCCCAAGACTGCACCATGCGGACAGCGCCCTGTAGCTGACGTTCAGAAGCTGCAATGCCAATGGAACTATAGTAGAGGCAGATGTCGTCAGCATATAGCGAAGCTGAGACAGAAGTTCCTACCGCTGCAGCGAGCCCGTTTATTGCAATTAAAAACAGGCAGACACTGAGGACAGATCCCTGTGGATTCCCAGAACGGGGAATGGCAGATTCTGCGACAGTAATGATTCCGGTGGTCACCGACTGAACCACCACATCAATGGCGTCATTAGAAAGAGGTTGGTTGGTTTGTGGGATTAAAGGGACTAGACTACTACGGTCATCGGCCCCTTTTTCCAAATACTAAAAACACCCACAGAGAATAAAAACGATTAACAGAATAGAGCACAGACGACACAGAACAAGACAAACTTAGACAAAGACCAGACAAGGCAAACTAAATTCACACATTGTGTGATGGTGGTTGGCCGACCATAGAAACAAGAAAGGAAAAGCCAACCACCGAGAAACACATTAAAAACTAAACTTGTAGGCCAAAGGCCAGAATGAACACAAAAGGACATAATAAACACTCAGATTAAACGAAAAAAACCCCCTGCCCGAATAAAACTTAAAACTAAGCCAGCCATAGCAACGTCATCAGTTAAATGGGCAGGGAGCGTATCAGGCAGCGCAAGTGTCTGCCTGACCACAGCTAAAAGGGGGCAGGCCAACAAAATGTCGGCCACTGTCAAAGCCGCCCCGCAGCGACATAGAGGAGGGTCCTCCCAGCGCAGTAAATAACTGTGTGTCAGCCAGGAGTGGCCAATGTGGAGGCGGCAAAGGACTACTGAGTCCCTGCAAGTGGCTCGCTGGGATGACCACCCCAAGGCTGTCGTCTCCTTGACAGCACGGAGTAAATTACGCGTGGTCAATTCGCGCCATTCATCGTCCCATAGCGCAAAAACTTTGTGGCGTAAGACTGCCCTCAAATGAGTCTCTGGGACGCCAACATCCAGAGATGGTTTACTGGTGGCCTCTTTCGCCAGGCAGTCAACATATTCATTGCCCGGGATACCGACATGACCGGGGGTCCACACAAAGACCACAGAGTGGCGAGCAGGGGGATTGGTGTTCTCCGCGGTTGACACAGATAGGAGGTGGGGCACAGAGTATTGGGATGCGAAGGACGTCCACAATCTCTACATGTGATGCCGGAAGTACAGCGGGATGACATGTGTTCGAACTTTTAGCATTTAAAACACTGCATCGGAGGAGGGATATCACAATGGTAAACCATCACCTTAACCTTTTTGGGTAAGACATCACCCTCGAAGGCCAAGATGAAGGCACCGGTGGCTACCTGATTATCTCTCGGACCTCGATGGACACACCGGACAAAGTGAACACCTCGTCGTTCTAGGTTGGCGCGTAGTTCATCGTCGGACTGCAGAAGAAGATCCCTGTGGAAGATAATACCCTGGACCATGTTGAGACTCTTATGAGGCATGATGCTTACTGAAACATCCCCCAACTTGTCACAAGTGAGCAATCTCAGTGACTGGGCAGGAGGATGCTGTTTTGATGAGAACTCAGCCAGAGCGCATTTTGGACAAGCCCTTCACCTCCCCGAACTTGTCCTCTAAATGCTCCACAAAAAACTGCAGTTTGGTTGGCCTTTGCTGCGAGTCCTGATGCCCCAAAAGGGATAGGCATCTACTCCTCGGCATACATAGGGAGGTAGCAGCTGAGGCATCAGCAGTGCGATTCCTGTGTAGTCAGTGGGCTACCACCAAGAGTGTACATGACGACCCCACCACAACTGACTGGCTACCGTGCTGGATGTCGGGTGTCGAAATATCCATGTACATCATGAGGGCAAAGATGGAAGTGCACAATGGAGGGAATGTATGCTACTCGAAACACACTGCAGCGGATGTGGCCGGAAGCTCGACGTAAGTCCAACTCCATGATAATATCGGGCGTGCCAGATCTTAGGGCAAGATGGATTTAAGATGCACCACGTAAGGTGTTGGTTCCCAAATGGTACGCACTAACGCAAAAATTTTTAATGGTAGTGGTCAAACCCCTTAGGGGACCATCACATTAAAGGCCAAAACAGTATAGACTCCTTTTAGTCGCCTCTTACGACAGGCAGGAATACCGCGGGCCTATTCTTACCCCCGAGTGAGACAAAGTTGTGGCACAACTTGACCAAAAGAAGGAATTGGTTGATAGATCACATTCTGAGACGTCAAGGGATCACCACTTCAGTATATGAAGAAAGAGTGGGGTAAAAATTGCAGAGGGCCACCAAGAGATGTAGGCTGCAGTAACTATACGAAGAGGAAAAGGCTCTCACAGGGTAGAGTAGCATGGAGAGCTGCATCAAACCAGTCTTTGGACTGAAGACAACTAGAACAACGGAACCTAAAAGTACTCAAGCTAATGTAAGGCGTCAGACAGCCAAATTATACACTATCTTTCACACAGTTGACTAGCAAACACACAGGACGTTTGTGCCCCATTACTTATCACACTGCGTAGGCACACGCTCTAACAGCCGGATACTGACAGCAGCAGGAATTATGACATGTGCAGACTGACAGACCGACACAAATAGAACTTTTTAATCGTTTTGAACGACGGGCAGACAAACAATCCTTGAGAGTTTGGGCGGATAGAACCACTCGAACGCAGACACCCACACCATTGCACCAAACGTGTAGTGCTGAAGTTAGCGCTATTGTGTCAACATTCTGCCAAAATTCGTCTTTTTTCAGTGTGTATTGGGGTTAAAAACTATTCTCGAACAAAAGACAGGATACGAAACGAACAGAACTCAAAAATTTAGAGAATGGAGATGCTTTGCATGCAAGGGCTTTAGCAATAAACAAAAAAACGAAGCAGTACTTCCATTATTTTTATGATTTAACAGTTTCGTGCGGTGCATTGAGAAAACTGAAGTCCGTCGAACTTATGTATTTCCACTTTTTAGGGTTTATTTCCGATAGTTATAGGATACGAAATCTCAGAAGAGAAATACCGACTTTGAATTGTTAAGTCATATTTTCCTAGCATTTACAACGAAACATGTGATGAAATATGTTTGTTCACTGTTGCAAGTGCTAGAAAAGCCAGATTATATCCAAGACCTCTGTTATGAAAAGTGTGAGATTTTTTCGCAGGTGTAGTAGCTACCAAATGCTTTATTTCTTATGCATATCTTGTACTTATTAAGTGCTGTGATCTACAATTATAAGAAGTATTTCTTCTTAGAATTTGGAATGAGTTCCTCAAACTTACAGACCATCATATATGCTACGAACATAAATCAGTAAGATTGACGTGGTCGTCTTTTGTTCCATTTATTTTCCTTTGGCATGATGTATTTCGTCAGTGAACTAGAAACCACGTTCAGATATCAGATGTGGGTATAGAACTGCACTGAATCTGAGGTGAACTTGTGACAGTCGCTGGAAATCACAACCTAGATAGCAGCCACTGCTCACGGCTAACAACCCCTCTCATGACCACATTGTTTTTCGTTAAGAATGGTTTACCGAGCGTTGGACTGACATACAGCGCCCCACGCGGAAGGTAGCGGTATACTTCAAATGCTCCCAACAAATTGCCACACGCACAGACTGTTTAGTTGCAATCATATTGTAAACGACGTAGCAAAACACGCAAAAACGGGAGAGCACAGTTCTCAGTACTAGATCTGACATGTCTTCTTACCAGTTGCAGAAAATAGTTCATTTCTGGACATAACGATACCTCTGCGCTTAGGAGAACGAATAAAAGACTGTTAATGCTCATATAATTGGGATACCATTCGGAACTAATAGGGTGACTCAACCTCTCCAATAGTGAAATTTTTCAACAATGTAAAATAATCAGAATATTGTCGGACAGTATCTTTTACGACAGCTATTTGTCACTTCAGGTTTATTAACGGAATAGTGGTGCTGCTCATTGTCAGTTTGCAACAACAAGTTTTACCAGTTTGATGGACTATGCTTGGTATGCAGCAAGATGCGTAGAGAAATGGAACTACAATTTCCTACCACATCCCAGGTCTGTCCGAATAAAACTAGTGATTACTGTGAAGCAGATCTTCAGCAGCTCTGAAATGGACGATTCATCCAGTATCAGATATTTACGAAAAATCGGCGAATACCAGCTGCTAAAGTTGGTTGATGAATTTCTTTCCTAGCATTAGCCACTTCTATGGGCGTAGCTTTCTCTGCTTGTTTTTGCCTTGGTACCTGTGAAACAGACAATGCAAACCCTCAAGTGGACTCATAGAACATACACAAAGTGATATTAAGACCGACTAATCACAACAGGGCGGCGATGTAATAATAGAGCAGTCGGTTGGGTTATGTGTAGGTCGCGTATATAGGAACCTAAATTTCTGCTCGCAAGTCACAGCGGAACCACTCTCTACGGCGGTACATTCGACTGCCGAACACACGCCACAAAAACGGCGGCAAAACACAAGCCTTTTTACTCTCCCTACAAAAGCAACAATTACATAGCACTTAAGTTGCCAGCCACCGGCAACAGTCTGGTGCTGGTTGAACCCAACCGCCGCTAAACTGTAGTGTCACAGTTAAAGATAAGTTAACAAATCTTTTTACAAGAGAGAGAACAATTCAAAATCACTACCTCAGTCAGCCGCGTACCGTACCGCCAATGCCTAACTTTCTCGAGTAAACTCTCTCAGGACAGTGGCCATGGAGAGACACAAATATAGCCGAACATTTCAGACGATGAAATGTGAGAAGCACGACTGTAAAACTGAACACAAACCTCAGCTGACAGTAGCTGGCGAGAAGAATACTAAACTGTAAACAAGTCCACTACGTGGTACAAACCGTCACGATATCATCCTAGCACATGATCTGAAAACCTGACCATTGCCTCGACGGCACGAGACGCACAATCCTACCACCTAGTTCCGTACTAAAGCACGTTCCGTGAGAGAAGAGAAGACGCCACTGCCAGCCCGCTGCACGCCTCAGGTCATGGAAACAGCCGCCAGGGAGCGTTGGACTGACAGACAGCGCCCCACGCGGAAGGTGGCGGTATACTTCAAATGCTCCCAACATATTGCCACACGCACAGACTGTTTAGTTGCAAACATATTGCAATCGACGTAGCAAAACATGGAAAAACGGGAGAGCACAGTTCTCAGTACTAGATCTGACATGTCTTCTTACCAGTTGCAGAAAACAGTTCATTGTTTTTGTTGGTCCCTTGGTCTGGACATAACGATACCTCTGCGCTTAGGAGAACGAATAAAAGACTGTTAATACTAATATAATTTGGATACCATTCGGAACTAATAGGGTGACTAAACAAAATTTTCAACAATGTAAAATAATCAGAATATTGTCGGACAGTATCTTTTATGACAGCTATTTGTCACTTCAGGTTAATTAACGGAATAGTAGTGTTATTCATTGTCAGTTTGCAACAACAAGTTTTACCAGTTTGATTGACTATGCCTGGTATGCAGCAAGATGCGTAGAGAAACGGAACTACAATTTCTTACCACATCGCAGGTCTGTCCGAATAAAACTAGTGATTACTGTGAAGTGCCTAAATGCATTAACTTTTACTTTAACAGGTGTGCCTGGTGTGAAGAAAACGCTAGTTTCCGTCATCCAATTGACACTTCGCATTTTTGTGACGGCTAAGAAATAAAGAAGTTGGAAGAATATAAATTATTCAAAAATAATCGTAAGGGCAGTGCTAAGGGAATGATTATAAAAATATTTCAAGAAATTAAAGTCCCGTTTGTAATCTAACTTCATGTACTGCCTCGATTTTCGGTCCTTTGCTAGTCATTTGTGTAAAAATTACATCTGCGACGATTTTCGTGTGGATGAAGTGCTTAACAACCGCGTGTGTCTATGTGGACTTAACACTACGATGCTCTACGTCATGGCTGCATCTGCTTATTCGCCGATTCCGTGCTAGGAAGGGTCCTACAAACCGCTGTTATAAGCAATTTTTCGCCACCAAAAATGATTAAGTAAGATTTTCCATTAAAAATACTTGCAGTGCGGGTAATCAGCTAAAATATTGAGAGTGTATTTCTTTTGGTGTTTTTTTCCCATGTGAAAACTTTCGAGTTAGGTGTTGACATGTCGGATTGGACCATTCCCTTGTAAGGCGACTGCCACATATGCAAATCCTCCATGCACCACAGTCACCAAGCTCTCAGGAAATGCCACTGACGTCGTCAGCGACAGCCGCACTGAACAAAACGTGTTCTCAGTAAACGACAGTTTTTATCTTGAAGAGTTTGTGGTATGGATCAAGATAGAGGCAAAAACTACGACAATTTTTGAGCATCCAGTGATCACAGTTCTGCTATAGAACAAGAGAATCATTCAGAAGAAAAACTTCAGGACAATTGTCTGTTTCTCTTTTAAAATACTTAAAGTGTTAGATAAAATCAGATGTATTATGAGTGGTGATACGAAAACTGTAGATCCCTGCAGTGAATGTCAGTTTACAGACTCTCTTTTTGTGCCTATCGAATGGAATTTTTAAGTGCAAATTTAAGCCCTTGAATATAGTTTCATGTGGAAATTTTGTTGCTATCAGTATAATATAACATTTCAGAACGTAAAATTTCTTTCTCCAAAAGTCCATTTATGTGTACTATTTAAAATACCACACTATAGTACCTGATTTTGTACGATAAATAGTAAATTTCTGCGGGATATATTTAGAGCAATAAAATAAGCAAGGAGCATTTAAACAACAATTAAATAATTGTGAGAATAGATGTTATATAACATAAATTAAAAATTGCACATGATATGTGCCCTAAATTTCGGTTTAAATATAGTCAACCCAAAGATAGTACCTCGTATTATACATAACATAAAAATCACCTCGTAAGGGATAAACTGTAAAACTTCAATCGTTCATAAAAGCTATTAAGATTTATAAAATAAATGTAGATACCACTGACGATCATAACCATTTTAAAGGGGTCAAGGAGAACATTGGATCAGTAACTGCCATATTAGCCACAGCTCATCGCTTAAGATACGTGTGTAGGGACAGCTCAGAAACGGCAGGTTACTGCCATCGGCCACGAATCGTGCCCCGCTACCACTGCAGTCAACACGTTCTCGACCTGCCAATACGATTCTTACGTGACCGAGGAAATATGTCGGCGAGTTACATCCATTCTGCGTCAACCTGCGTATGATTTCAAATCCTGAGTGGAAAAGTGGATCATCTAAAAATCAAGAAATGCTCATATTGAGAGATGCGGGTTGAGAGATTGTTAATCCAGGGGGGCCTCGCGGGGTAGCAGTGCGGTTTAAGGTGCCTTGTCACACGGTTCACGCGGCTCCCCACGTCGGAGGTTCGAGTCCTCCCTCGGGCATGGGTATGTGGGTCTTGTACTTAGCGTAAGTTAGTTTACGTAGTATGTAAGCTTAGGGACCGATGACCTCAGCAGTTTGGTTCCTTAGAACTTACCACAAATTTCCAAATCTTTCCGGTCCAGGCGGAAAACGGGGAAAAATGCCGCAAGATGACATCATCGAATAATCAGAGAGTCCTTGGCTCTTTAATGTGAAGAAAAAGGCGACACAGAGCGATTTTGCGTTAATTCCCAATGAATCGACATCTCACGAGGAATTGCCACGCACTAGACACCCTAGACTGCTTGAAAGAAGCAAAGTGTTTGACAACAATGGACAAGTAGGGAGGCTACAGCAAAATCGAGGTTGATGAGGCTGAACGTGGACGGCCATCCCGACTCTTGATGGCAAATATATGTGCGTTCCGATAACACTAAGATGATGTCATGCGATACCACGTTTTGTCTGGCGTAGTGCAGAAACTCGACGATTCGTGGACTAAATAAATCGTTGGAAGTACCCTACAGAAATCCTGATCCATGTTGCCTCCATATCCGTCTACGATTCAGAGTCTGCCCCTGGTAGTTGAGTAGTCAGCGCGACGGAATGTCATACCTAACGGCCCGGGTTCGATTCCCGGCTGGGTGGGAGATTTTCTCCTCTCAGGGACTTGGTGTTGTCCTTGTCATCATCATTTCATCCCCATCGACACGCAAGTCGCCGAAGTGGTGTCATCTCGAAAGACTTGCACCTAGTGAACGATCTACACGACGGAAGGGCACTAGCCACACGGCATTTCCATTTGCGATTCAGAAAGTGTTGCCAGTGCATGATTTTGTGAACGGTCTGACCTCTGGACTGTGTCCCGTCAATGTTCGATGGAATTCATTTCAGGCCACCTGGGTGGTCAAATCCTCCACTCGAACTGTGCAAAGTGTTCCTCAAACCAACCGCGACCAATTGTGGCCCAGTGACATGTTTCACTGTCACCCATAAAAATTCTGTCCTCGCTGGGGAACATGAAATCCACAATCGACGGTAAGCGGTCTCCAAGTCGCCGAACATAACCATTTCCAATCAATGATCGGTTTAGCTTGACCAGATGACCCAGTCCATTCTATGTGAACACAGTCAACACTATTATGGAACCACCAAAAGCTTGCGCAGTACCTCGCTGACAACTTGGGTCCATGGTTTCGTGGCGTCTGCGCGACACACGAACCCAAGCATCAGCTATTACCAACTGAAATTTGGATTCATGTGAGCAGGCCACGGTTTTCTAGTCGTGAAGGGTCCAGCCGATGTGGTCACCATCACGGGAGAGGCGATGCGTGCGATGACAAGGTGTCAGCAAAGGCACTCGCGTCGGTCGTTTGCTGCTATAGCCTATTGACGCCAAATTTCACCGCATTGTCCTAATGGATACGGCCCTCGTGCGTCCTACATTGATTTCTACGATTATTTCACGCAGTGTTGCTTGTCTGCTAGCGCTGACCTCACTACGCAACCGTCGCTGCTCTCGGTCGTTAAGTGAAGGCTGTAGCGTCTCCTGGCCAGTCGTCATAGGAAGCGTGTGATAGAGTTTTGTCCGTGTGTGTAATACCAGTTATCATGCATCGTTATAGTGCCACGCACACGGCGAAAGAGAAATAATTTAAACACGAATAAACATGACCAAGTGGAGCAATAAAGCAAGACTGTGTAAACATTTCACGAATATATTATGTGTGGATGTAGAAAATTCATAATTATTTGACGTCTTATGCATTTTTTAACTTTTATCCATGACATATTATTATCTTTGAAAATCATTTTCTTGTTAAATGAATTAGTGATTATGATCTGTGCCTAATGGCTTTGAGCACTATGGGACTTAACTTCTGAGGTCGTCAGTCCCCTAGAACTTAGAACTACTTAAACCTAACTAACCTATGGACATCACACACATGCATGCCCGAGGCAGGATTCGAACCTGCGACCATATCGGTCGCGCGGTTCCAGACTGTAGCGCCTAGAACCGCTCGGCCACCCCGGCCGGCTATGATCTGTGCCTCAGATAAAAAGGACAATTCAGTACATGTATAAATAGTAAAAAGCATTGTAATAATCTCGCTGTTCTCTTTGGGTTTCGTTACGAGTAACACTTGCGTGTTATGCAAATGTATATGCTGGCCGTGAGTCTTTAGTTCATGAAGGCTGAGATCCGTCATTAGGCCAGTTGTAAAAAGGTGTGTAAAATTAATGCATTGTTATTTGAATTTACAGAGTTTGAGCAAATATGTTTTTAAAATAATTTGTAAAGTTGCTAGCCATTCGTCCCGTAAATAATTTAGACATTTTCAGCATTTAATTTAGCGGAAGCCGCTGTACCAATCTGCGAGGGCAACGGCGGCAGATGCGGCACCTTTAAAAAATATTTATTTCAGGCATCGCAGTCGCCTCGCCGGTAAAGCGACGTAACATAATAATATTTAACATTTTCTTACAGCTTCCAG
This sequence comes from Schistocerca americana, assembly GCF_021461395.2. Lineage (NCBI taxonomy): Eukaryota > Metazoa > Arthropoda > Insecta > Orthoptera > Acrididae > Schistocerca > Schistocerca americana. The sequence goes on along the minus strand of NC_060127.1, from coordinate 112,191,283 downwards.
CAGTGCCGGCAGACTATATTATATTATTCAGTGCATTTCTCAGTTTGATTTGGAAGGTACTGTGCGACATGTTCTATGCGGGCACAAAAATATAATGAATAACTGTGTTATGACTTTATCATTTTGACATTTTATGGCAAGGTCTGCTCTGTAAACTAAAGCAATATTTTACATTTCTTCCCTGAGATTAAGAGGACGCGGGCTAGCCGCGCGCCTGTTCTAATTAACAGTATTCAAAAGTCCACTGCATGACGTAACCAACATTCAGTGCTGTAACAATCATTTGAATTTCATTACTGACTTTTCTGAATACGATGCAAGGTAGTGAGTTCAGATACAGTTTTCTGTCTTTCTTGATTACGTTACAGTAGCAAGTGAATGTTCCCTACATGATTATCCAGAGCAGATGTGGAAAAGCAATAATTTGATCCACGGTGTGCCACATCTGTGATAAAAGTGTTTATTTCCTCTTACACTCCATGTCTGAACTTAACATATGTGTGCTAGTGTGACTCATACAGCCAAAGTGAAATATTTACTCAACATTACTCAAAGTTACTTGCTTTTATGAAGAAAGAATTACCAAGTAAAGACAGTGTAATAACATTGAATTAAAACCATAGCAACTTGTCACAAATAATTTTGTGTACTGCCATCAGCTCTCAGATTCATTTTTATATCAGTCTGAGGCACCTAATGAATGCCGATGGAGTCCATACAGAACGAGAGGAAAGAAGAGCAGTCACACATTTTCCGTCTCCTTTCGAAAACCGTGATGTGAGAACTGTTCACAGAATAGTTTTGAGAGGTGACTATTAAGAGCCGTCAAGTTGTGACGGTACGTCACATAAATATTGACATTTTTAGCGGTTGCAAATCGTAGTTTACTTATTTTATGAATATAATTAGTGTAAAAGATATATTTAATGTTCTTGAAAGTACTGATATGCAGCGATAGCATCTTTATTTAATGTCTATGAAAATAAAAAAGGATCGAAAGAGACGCGATTGTACGGCCGAGGAGGAAGGACGTATTTTATGGGACACGCACTGTTTTGTTTCGCTATACGGAAGGCAGCCATTGAGCGGCAGCACACATTTTATGTAAGTTATTCGTACTTATTGCTAAAATAAACTTGTTATTATTATTACAAAATGAATTTCTTTGTAATAGTTGTCACCTCAAATGCTCGCAGTGGCTAATTATTTTTAATAAGCATTTTTTCAGTAATTTGCGCTGCGAGAAGCTCATCTTCCGATGCAGCCTCTGGTCGGCCATTACGCGCCGAAGTATTGATTTATTTTTCAGTGTTAACAGTGACTATAAATGCGAGAGATTTCGTTATAAGAACCTTTCTAAATTGCAACAGATAATTAATTTATGTTAAAGTTCATGTTTTTAAACTATACAGATTCCATGAGTTCGGTAAGTTTTATCTTGGCCACTCCACGGCAACATTAGAAATTCTCACAAGTCTTGCCCTGCAATCAATAAATAGAAATTAACAAAATTACATTCAATTCACTTAACGGCAGCTAAAATTTAGTCATCACGTTCAAAATCTAAAGTTGGTACATGAATGACTGAGGCCCTTCAGGAACCCGTTTCATATTTACTTATGCACGTAGGTAAAAGTGATAAGAAAAGACAATGTCCCTGAGAGAAAGAATCATGCTGAGAAATTAAAAATAAAAATATGTAAAATATGTGTGTAATTTCTTTTGTATGACGACGTAACGAATGACACCGACGTCACAAAGTATGTTTGACTATCACTCGCTTTTTTATTTAAAACCCAAAATATAAACTATTATCGTCCTGTGTGGTCTACTGGAATTCACGACATGCTCTACACATCTCTACACATGGGATGGGGTCATTATTTAAGTATTGACAGATGTGATGTTGTGGCTTAAACTCTTTTAAGCCTAATCCGTTTTTGACTGTAACCGGTCGATATTTGGGTTTTAAATAACAGAGCAGCTGACGGTCAAACATGCATTTGCTACATACTCTCAGGCCGTCTTCGTAGTAGAAGATTTGAACCGTCGTCCGCCTGAATGCGGATCCAGTGTCAGACAGTACTGAGGGACCTGCTATTGTGCTATACTTCCCGTCTTCCATTCTCTCTGCCGAAGGGAGTCAACGGCTGATGGGACAGCTTAGACTCTTTCCGGCCTTAGGTTCGGTTAATCTGCCTGGACTCGGACTATTTATACACGGAGTGCGAGGAGAATCCTGAATTTGTTGTGTATTTCTCCGTTTTTTATTCTTTAATTAAATATTGGTTTTAGTTATGATGAGCTATGATATGTATGATCTCGTAACGGCAGAACTGTACGGCCGTAGCGGACAGCGCCAGAGCCGCCGCGCTGTGCGCTTATCACGCGGAATGCTGACGGGAAATGCAATCTGAGTCGCCAGCCGTGGCGTATACACAGCCACCAGCTACGGAGAGCACTCAGTCTGAGACCGGCCAGTTGCGAACATGTATCGCTCTCGACACAGTGATGACGGGTTACCAGACGCGCGTAATGCATTGTCGCACCGTCTTTATTGATACATGGTAAAACTAAGTTTTCCGTGTTCCACATTCTGCACTACCCGGAACTACCGCCCACGCATCCCATCCTATCAGCAAATGGACGCAATAACATTTTACTCGGCCGTCCAAAAGACCCCGTTAGAATCTCGTCATTCGGCAAACGAATGTGGGATACCCTTCTGACACCCAACGGGGAATTCTGTTGTGTCGTTACTTTCCTAACTTTCCAGGTTTCACATTAGCAGCTCTGTTTTGAGTTATATCCTTGTACTCCACGTATGCACGAAGAGTGATGATGATTCTTATTACTTGTCATTTCCATTTTTCGCTTTCGAGAGATTATAACGATAATATTCGAACAGTAGATTTTTCCCTTATACATCTACATCTACATACATACTCCGCAATCCACCATGCGGTGCGTGGCAGAGGGTACCTCGTACCACAACTAGCATCTTCTCTCCCTATTCCACTCCCAAACAGAACGAGGGAAAAATGACTGCCTATATGCCACTGTACGAGCCCTAATCTCTCTATCTTATTTTTGTGGTCTTTCCGCGAAATGTAAGTTGGCGGCAGTAAAATTGTACTGCAGTCAGCCTCAATTGCTGGTTCTCTAAATTTCCTCAGTAGCGATTCCCGAAAAGAACGCCTCCTTTCCTCTAGAGACTCCCAGCCGAGTTCCTGAAGCATTTCCGTAACACTCGCGTGATGATCAAACTTACCAGTAACAAATCTAGCAGCCCGCCTCTGAATTGCCTCTATGCCCTCTCCCTCAATACGACCTGATAGGGATCCCAAACGCTCGAGCAGTACTCAAGAATAGGTCGTATTAGTGTTTTATAAGCGGTCTCCTTTACAGATGAACCACATCTTCCCAAAATTCTGCCGATGAACCTAAGACTATCCGCCTTCCCCACAACTGCCATTACAAGCTTGTCCCACTTCATATCGCTCTGCAATGTTACGCCCAAATATTTAATCGACGTGACTGTGTCAAGCGCTACACTGCTAATGGAGTATTCAAACATTACAGGATTCTTTTTCCTATTCATCTGCATTAATTTACATTTATCATTATTTAGAGTTAGCTGCCATTCTTTACACCAATCGCAAATCCTGTCCAAGTCAATCAACGACGACAGCTTCCCGTACACCACAGCATCAGCAGCAAACAGCCGCACATTGCTATCCATCCTATCCAAAAGATCATTTATGTTGATAGAAAACAACAGCGGACCTACCACATTTCCCTGGGGCACTCCAGATGGTATCCTCACCTCCGATGAACACTCACCATCGAGGACAACGAACTTTACAGTTCTGACATAGGTAACAATAGTGAGGTCTCATATTACTTAACCGTAGTGTGGAGGCCGTGACAATGTACCAAACTTGCTTACAGGACGGCTCTTCAAACATTTGTTTACCTGTAAACAGTCTTGGAAAGCCAGAGCTGTGGTTTATGGACCGTCCCAAAACAAGTTACTCAATTTTAAGTGCTCGTAAGCAATCCGATATTATTTCTCCTCTCATTTGTTGGAATATTTTATCGCCTAAGGACATTAATATACAATTTAGACCTGATAAAATGGGAAATCTACTTACATATGTTTTAATATATCCCTATACCGCCACCGCGAAAACATTTCCACGTTTGCTCGCTTTTCCTCAATCTTTCACCAACCACCGGCCATACCCGGTGTTCAGTCGTCCTTTCACAGTGAATCTCATGGAAATGGTCATTACTTTCTTTATATTGATCTTCATGCTCCCTCTAGAGATCCTGGAAGAAAATTCTATTTCTGCGCCATGTAAATTGCAGGATTCCATAGTTAAAGTTCCAGCTTTAAAACGCTGTAGAAATAGAGCTATTGCTCAGAATGACAAATTTGAGCAGTATATTACTGACGCACGGGAAAAAAAGTCATGAAACAAAAAGTTAAGACAAATTTTACCAACAGATGGCGCAGTAAGGATCTTACCCTAAATGAGGTCCGCTACAAATGACGAACGAATCGCAATTCGACGGCTATGGTTTGAGCTGCACATAACACCGACCATACCGTTCAGTGTGCAGGACTGCACAAATTCGGAAGTCAACAGTTATGATACCGTCACTTAGGTAAACCCATCCACCAAGGCAATTTCGTACCACATCGGATGGGAAAATTCGGTTTTTCATTGTCCTGAGGCCAAAAACCGCTTGAAAAGCAAAATGACATCGGTTTCTAATTGTCGTGAGACTGGCGGAGGACATGATCAATACTGTTTTTACCACGAGCTGAAATCAAGAAGCGGCATGTTCAACAATGGATAGGAATGTCTCGGAGATTACGTTCGGTATGCATGCGCAATACGTGCCTATAGTTCAGCTACGTTCGTGACTCGAGTATGTGACGTCGGTGGCATTCGTGACGTCGTATACAAAAAAAAAATACATTTTTAATTTATCAGCATGCTTCTTTCTCTCAGGGATATTGTCTTTTCTTATCACTTTTACTTACGTGCATAAGTAAATATGAAACGAGTTCTTGAAGGGCCTCAGTTTTCATGTACCAACTTTAGATTTTGAACGTGGTGACTACAATATAGTTGCCGTTAACTGAGTTGAATGTAATTTTGTTAATTTCTGTTTATTGATTGCAAAGTAAGGCTTGAGAGAGTTTCGATTGTTGCCGTGGAGCGGTCAAGATAAAACTTACTGGAATCTGTATAATTTAAAAACATGAACTTTACTTACTTACTTACTAACTCACTGGTCATACTGGACTCGAGAGTCCATTACCGCAGTAACATATTTTCGCCATCTGTCCCTGTCTAGGGCTATTTCCTTCCATTCCCCTTCAATACCTAGGCTCCTCTAATCGGCCTTCACATTGTCCTCCCATCTACGCCTCGGTCTCCCCACGGGACGTTTTCCCTCTAGGTGCCCTACCAGTACTCTGCGCGCTGCCCTGCCCTCATCCATTCGAGCTACGTGACCAGCCCATCGCAGCCTACGTGATTTAATAATACTGATTATGTCAGGGCTTGAATAGAGATCGTGAACCTCTTCGTTATGCAGTTTTCGCCACTCTCCGCTAATGTCATGCCTTTCTGCTCCGAAAATTTTCCTCAAAAATGTTTTCAAAAATTCTAAACGGCTTTTCATTTTGCACAGTGAGAGACCAAGTCTCACACTCATACAGCATAACTCGTAGAATAATAGTTTGTATATTCTAATCTTTAAATTTCTATACAATATCCATGATGAAAGTAATCTATTCAGTGAGAAGTAGCACGCATTTCCCGCCAGTAATCTCTTCTTCAGTTCGGATTCAATCTCATTTCTCGAAGTGATGTCCACGCCTAGATACTTAAATGTGTTCACTTTTTCAAACTGCATGTCTGCAACTCTTAACATTTCCTGATCTACTGCTGTTGGCGTTCTAGTAGTAACCAGGTATTTAGTTTTGTCTTCACTTATCCATAGACCGACATCTTCACTAGCCTTGATTAACGCATTCGCATTTGCTGTTACAGATTCTTTCCTATCGCTAATGATGTTTAGATCATCTGCATACCCTAATATCTTGATATTTCCATTTAACTCCACACCCTCTGAATTATCTGCTGCCATTCGTACAATATATTCTAGGACTAAATTAAAAAGTAGCGGAGCCAGGACATCTCCCTGCTTAAGTCCGTTCTTTATTACAAATTCTTCTGATTCCAATTTCCCCACGCGTACTCTACCTCTTGTGTTTTTCAAACTCACTTCTATAAGTCTAACATACTTCTTTGGTATTCCAAGTTCCAAAAGAATCCTGTACAATTTTGATTGCAATACTGAATCATATGCTTTTGTAAAATCTATGAAAAGATTATGAACTGGTTTATTGTATTCCCATTTCTTTTCCTAAATTTGACGCGGGACGAATATTTGGTCTATAGTTGATCTGTTCCTCCGAAAGCCGGTTTGGTAACCCCCCACAATTTCATCTGCATATGGTGTAAGCCTCCTTAGCAGAATATTCGAGAAAATTTTGGAACATTCTGGTAATAGCGATATGCCTCTATAATTACTACAATCCATTTTGTCACCTTTCTTAAAAATTGGGATCAGAATCGACTCCTGCCACTCTTCAGGTATAATCTCTGAGTTCCATACTTTAGTTATCACTTTGTGAACTGCTTCCACCAGTTTCTGTCCCCCATTTTTAATTAATTCTGCAGTTATATAATCTGATCCTGGTGTTTTATGGTTTTTCAATTTTTTGATTTCATCTCTTACTTCCTTTAACGTTGGCTCGGTTATCTGGGGTTCTGCTGTATGTATTTCGTGCTTTCCTGCTTCCTGGTGTACATTTAATAGATGCTCAAAATACGCCCTCCATTTACTTAATATAGCACTGGGGTCTGTCAGTATTCCCCCAGCATCCCCTCGAAGTGCATTTGTCCTAGCCTTGAACCCCTTCCTATACCCATTTATGTCTAGGTAAAGTTCCCTTATGTTTCTTGTTTTACTGATTGTTTCCATTTTTGTAATTTGATTGTTCAAATAATCCCTCTTCTTTGCCCGTAGCCTACGACCAACTTACCTTCTCAAGTTCAAGAACTCCTCTCGTCTCCTGTCTCCCTTTCTATCGCAATCTAATCGCGCTTTTCTCCTTTCCTCTACCAATTTCTTGCATTCCTCATCAAACCACGGTTTCCACCTGTTATTCTTAATTGTACCTATTGTGACCTTCGCTGCCTCTTTGATATTATTCCTCACAGTGATCCACTGTTTATTTACATCCTCGTCTTGATCTTCGTGTGTCCTGAGAGCATCAAACCCATTTGAAATTTCTATCATGTACCTTCTTCTAAAGATTTCATCATTTAGCTTGTCAGTGTCGAACCTAACAAGTTCTGCATAGTGACACCTTGAAGTTGCTGTAGACAGCCGTTGGGGAACTTTGGCAACTACAAGATAATGATCAGAATCGCAGTCTGCTCCCCTGAAAGTCCTAACATTTGCTATACTAGTGTGCCATCTTCGATCTACAAGAACATGATCAATTTGGTTTCAGGTGAGACCATCGGAGAGACCCAAGTTGCTTTATGAATGTCCTTCCTTTTGAAATACGTGCTCTCAACAATCATGTCTTTTGAAACAGCAAAATTAACCACCCTTGTGCTATTATCATTCGAAATGTTATGCAAACTTTCTTTCCCAATTGTAGGCCGGAATGTTTCCTCCTTCACTATCTTCGCATTGAAATCACCTATGATTAATTTTGTATCATACGAGGAGAACTCATCCCACAGTCGATCTAGTTCTTCATAAAAGCAGTCTTTAACAACCTCTTCAGTGTCCTCAGATGGAGCGTGTACATTAAGTACTACTAGTCTATTCCACCTGCCTGACATAGCTGATAGTTGGTCACTAATGAACCATATATCTCTGATTGCGCGAAGCACTTTTCTCTGTACTGCGAAACCTGTTCCGAAACTGTGAGCTTCCGCACCTCCATAGAAAAATGCATAGTTACCCCTCTTTATGCTCCCTTCCCCCTGCCACCGAGTTTCTTGAATAGCGGTAATGTCTACATCGTATCTATCTAATTCGTCTAATAATGTCTGGAATGTTCTTGGCCTGTTGAAACTTTTAACGTTCCATGTTCCCAACCTGAAAGTTCCTTTCGGCCTGAATCTCTTCGATGTAGGTTACGCCCGGAGATCCGAATGGGAACCTAGTTTACCTCCGGAATATTTTACTTCAAAGGGACCCATGACCATTAATGTTGCTGATTCTTGATGGATAGATTTGATAGTAAGAGAAGAAGAAACAGGGATGGTTCATCACGCCATCGCCTGCGCCCCACCGGCTGTCCGCGACTGCTCATTTTTTTTTGTATTCGCAGCTACCCTTCATATCTGAAGGCCGTATCCCCCATCCGCAACCTGGGGACGCGCTGTGCCGTGGTGGTAGGGTCCCACGAGACAGAAAAACATGAACTTTAACTAAATTAATTATCTGTTGCAATTTAAAAAGGTTCTTATAACGAAATCTCTCGCATTTACAGTAACTGTTAATACTTTGAAAAATAAATTAATACTTCGGCGCGTAATGGCCTACCAGAGGCTGCATCGGAAGATGAGCTTCTCACAGCGCAAATTACTGAAAAAATGCTTATTAAAAATAGTTAGCCACTGCGAGCATTTGACGTGACAACTATTACAAAGAAATTCATTTTGTAATAATAATAAGTTTATTTTAGCAATAAATACGAATAACTTACATAAAATAGGTGTAGCCGCTCAATGGCTGCCTTCCGTACAGCGAAACGAAAACAGCGTGTGTCCCACAAAATACGTCCTTCCTCCTCGGCCGTACAATCGCGTCTCTTTCGATCCTTTTTTATTTTCATAGACATTAAACAAAGATGATACTCTTTAATTATCGCTGCATATCAGTTGTTTGAAGAACATTAACTATATCTTTTACACTAATTCTACTCATAAAATATTTAATTACGGTTTACAATCGATAGAAATGTCAATATTTATGTGACGTACCGTCACAAGTACTAAACACAATATCTTTCACATCAGATGATCTGCATGGCCTGGCTGAAGGGAAATAACGGCTGATAATTCTAGAATTTCCGAAAGGCTTATGCAGCGGCCACTTCATTGGCTGTGCAATGTACAGAGGTGCGCCATCTTGCATTAAAATGATCCTACCGACACATCGGCGCTGTTGTGCTGAAATGACGTTGGTGGGCGGAACACTGTCCTACCGCTTATCAGCAATGGTAGAGGCAACAGGAACCGCTGGATTCGTCTTCTCGAAAAAATACGGCGCTACGTAAACGCTGCCGTCAACCCGAACGACACAATCACATTTGCATAATGAAGCGGCACCGCTTCATGGGCGTGCGGATGCTCCGTAGGCCATATTCTCCCACATTCTGCAGTTCTGCGCATTTAAATGTCGTTTGGGATGGAAATGGGCTTTGTGTGTTCCCAGAATGTTCCATGGCCACTCATTGTCCACTTTCATGCGAGCAAGAGCTCCCAGTCCCTGGTAGGGGAAAATCTCCGACCCAGCCGGAACCGATGACGATGGAAAACGCGTAGCACACTTGCCAGACCCATGCCACTTCCTCACGCGATAGCGCAGCAGCATTAAGAACATTAATTTCCTCCTATCGCCTCTTGTTTATTTCTGTTACGTTGTCTAGATGCTACAGTACCACTTTCACTTAACTGGTTGAAGAGGCTGATAAATAACTCAGATGTTTGACGCCTTCTGGGGTATGTTGCCGCATACACTGCAAAAGAACGAACTGCATTGTTCCTACACTCTCCATACCCCATGAGCATGTCGGCTTTTTCGGCGTTGGTAAATCCCATCGTCCGCTCATCGACTTACAGCTTGGACCGTCACACACTAACTGACTAGCAAGTCGCACTGCACCCAAGGAACACACAAGCTAGCTGTAAGTAAACGTAACAACATCGTACCTAGCAACTACGCAGGCTGAATGGCACAAACAAATGTTGGTGTGTGAACTTTTCGCTGTACGATATCTTGTACAAACTCGCACTAGAACCCACTGATATTCGAATTCACCATGCTTTTAATTAATGTGATTAGGCATTGTTCCGCTAAAAAAAGTGTATGTTTGCACAAAAAATACACCTGCTAAGTATTATTACAATATGTTAATTGGCTAGTATCGGGCCTCTGAGTACCAATGCATTCTGTGAAAACCTCAAATCAATAGCACTTTCCATTTCCGAAAGAATTGCGGCGCAGGTTTTAGGTAACTCACCCTGTATCTCATATTGTCGAAAGTGATATCTCGTGTGTGGCTTTAGAAAAATTGCAGTATCACTTATAATTACTGTCCCCTGTTCTGTCGCTTACATCATATGAATCAAAAATTAAAACAGTTCCTACACTGAGTCGTAAATCAGAACCAACACACGGAGATAGATAAGGATTCAAGTAGGAATCAGTGAAATTCCAAAAATTACGACTAATGGGATTGTGCTTCTCGTTTCTAAGAAACTAAGAGTAAATTTAAACAATTTTATCTCAGTGACGATTGTCTTAAGACACATTCTTCACGGTGACTTGTAAATGAAGATGTCAACGCTCTATGCCTGATTACCAAAGTAAACATTGTAAGTTATCGAATTATGGCAACCGTCAAGTTCTTGAAACACTGTACCAAATAATTCACATAATTCACATAAATAACTCAGATAAAATAAGCTCCATATACTTCACGTTGTCTGAGGATCCCCACTTCCAGGCTAAAAAGAAAGGCTATCGAAGAATAAGTCTAGTTAAAAGAAAATGTGATTTTATCGCCATATTTGCCTCACACTCATGATAAACAGTAGGTTTATAGCCTGTATTATTAAAGTTAATGCAGCAATACAGTATTAATATTTAAGTTAAAAGTAATAAAGTTTTTGGAAAAAAGGCACTTCTGAACAATATATTTTGAGATAGGATTTAAAGCCAATCTACTACGGAATCGAAACCACGAACAAGTCTTTCTTTTGTGCGAAGAAACCAAATAGTGCGGTAGCACAAGGAAACAAAAAATGCCTCAGAATGTGTCATGTTCTATATTTGCAAGAAATTCGAAAACGGAAAGTTTTATGTAAACTGTCTTACAATAGGACAAAGAAAAATGCAAGTTATATCAAACAGAAGAAAACTGTAAAGCAATGAAGAAAAAGAAAACCGAAATTTGCCTAGGTATCTTTTCCACTGTTCATCAAAACCTGCCTCAAACAATGTACATATTACGCACAAACTTGATTTTTTTTTGTAAGTTATAAAATTGCAAAAAAGTTGAAACGCAATGAGGAACGAGGTACTGTAAGAAGAGGAACGAGACCGAGATGGGAACGTGACCAGCCTTAACTAAAGTGAACGGCCCACCCGCAATCCTTAGAAGTCATTCGTCTGTTATTCTATCCGCATTAGTGAACTGTTCCCTTACACCGACTCGTTCACCAACGACCCACCTCTAACACTTATACAGTAGAATGTACACTGTAGTTCCAAGAAATTGGTACACCTGTCTAATATCGTGTAGGGCCCCGCAAGCAAGCAAAATTGATGCAACAGGACGTGGCATGGACTCGATTAAGGTCTGAAGTAGTGCTGGAGGGAATCGGCATCATTAATCCTGCAGTGGTGTACAAAAATCCGTAAGAATACGAAGGGGTGAAATTCCCTTCTGAACAGCAGGTTGCAAACCATCCCATATATGCTCAATAATGTTCATGTCTGTGGAGTTTGGTGGCCAGAGGAGGTGTTTAAACTCAGAAGAGTGTTCCTGGAGTCACTCTGTAGCAATTCTGGATGTCTGAGGTGTCACATTGTCCTGCTGGAATTGCTCAAGTCCGCCGGAATGCACAATGGACAGGAATGGATGCAGGTAATCAACAGGATACTTAAGTACGTGTTACCTGTCAGAGTCGTACCTAGTAACAAGAATCCAAGCCGATTCAGGGATTACTGAACACAGTGTAGTCGTAGCGAGATTGAATATTGTAATCCCCAAATCCTCGAAAAATAAGCGAAAAATATACCTATACCAAAAAGCAGATAAAAAATCACTTGACGCCTTCCTGAGAGACAATCTCCACTCATTCCAAATTAATAAATGTAGAGCAGATGTGGCTAAAATAGTATCGGCAGCAATTGAGAGATTCATACCAAATAAATTAACAAATGACGGAGCTGATCCTCCTTGGTACACAAAACGGATTATAACACTGTTGCAGAAAGAACTATATAAGTATGCCAAATTTAAACAGACGCAAAATCCGTAAGATTGGCGATCTTTTACAGAAGCTCGAAAATTAGCGTGGACTTCAATGCCAGATGCATGCAATGAAACTTTGTCTCGAAATCTGGCAGAATATCCAAAGAGATTCTGGTCGTATGTGAAGTATGTTAGCGGCAAGAAACCTTCAAAGCCTTTTCTGTGCAATAGCAATGGAGATACTATCGAAGACAGTGCTGCCAAAGCAGTTACTAAACACAGCCTTCCGAAATGCCTTCACAAAAGGAGACGAATCAAATATTCCAGAATTCCAGTCGAGAACAGCTGCCAACATAACGTAGAAGTAAATATCCTCGGAGTAGTGAAGCAACTTAAATCACTGAATACAAGCAAGTCTTCTGGTCCAGACAGTATAACAATTAGGTTCCTTTTGCCGTATGCTGATGCATTAGTTCCATACTTAACAATCATATACAACGTTCGCTTGACGAAAGATCCGTACCCAAAGAGTGGAAAGATGCACAGGTCATACCAATATTCAAGAAAGGTAGTAGGAGTAATCCACTAAATTACAGGCCCATATCGTTAACGTCGATATGCAGCAGGATTTTAGAACATGTATTGTGTTCGAAAATTATGAATTACCTCGAAGAAAACGGTCTATTGACACACAGTCAACATGGGTTTGGAAAACATTGTTCCTGTGAAACACAACTAGCTCTTTATTCACATGAAGTGTTGAGTGCTATTGGCAAGGGACTTCAGATCGATTACATATTTCTGGATTTCCGAAAGGCTTTTGACACTGTACCACACAAGTGGCTCGTAGTAAAAATGCGTGCTTATGGAATATCGTCTCTCCTGTCAGAGAGGTCACAGTTCGTAATAACTGACGGAAAGTCGTCGAGTAAAACAGAAGTGATTTCTGGCGTTCCGCAAGGTAGTGTTATAGGCCCTTTGCTGTTCCTTATCTATATAAACGATTTGGGGGACAATCTGAGCAACCGTCTTCGGTTGTTTGCCGATGACACTGTCGTTTATCGACCAATGAAGTCATCCGAAGATCAAAACAAACTGCAAAACGATTTAGAAGAAATATCGGGATGGAGCGAAAAGTGGCAGTTGACGAAAAGTGTGAGATCATCCACATGAGTGCTAAAAGGAACAATCAGTCTAATCTAAAAGCCGTAAATTGAACTAAGTACCTAGGTTTTACAGTTACGAACAATTTAAATTGGAAGGAATACAAACAAACTGGTTTGGGAAAGGCTAATCAAAGTCTGCGTTTTATTGGCAGGACACTTACAAAATGTAACAGACCTACAACCTACTAAGGAGACTGCCTACACTACGCTTGTCCGTCCTCTTTTAGAATACTGCTGTGCGGTGTGGGATCCTTACCAGATAGGACTGGCGGAGTACATGGAAAAAGTTCAAAGACAGACAGCACGTTTTGTATTATCGCGAAATATGGGTGTCACAGAAATGATACAGGATTTGGGCTGGGGATCATTAAAAGAAAGACGTTTTTCGTTGCGACGGAATCTTCTCACGAAATTCCAATCACCAACTTTCTCCTCCGAATGCGAAAATATTTTGTTGACACCGACCTAAACAGGGAGGAACGATCACCACGATAAAATAAGGAAATCAGAGCGGGTACGGAAAGATATAGATGTACATTCTTTCCACGCACTATACGAGATTGGAATAATAGGGAATTGTGAAGGTGGTTCGATGAACCCTCTGCCAGGCACTTAAATGTGATTTGCAGAGTATCCATGTAGATGTAGATGTAGACGTATAAGGGGTTCTATTTCAGTCCAACTGCACACGCCCCACACCATTACAGAGCATCCATCAGCTTGAACATGCAGTGTCCATGGATTCATGAGATTTTCTCAATACTCGTACATATCCATCGGCTCGATACAATTTGAAACTAGACTCGTCCGACCAGGTAACAAGTTTCCAGTCAGCAACAGTCCAATGTCGGTGTTGATGGGCGCAGGCAAGGCGTAAAGGTTTGTGTCGTGCAGTCTCCAAGGGTACAAGAGGTGCCCCTCGAATTCGAAAGCCCATATCATCGCTGTTCTGTTGAATGGGGTCGCACGATGACACTTTTTGATGCCCCAGCATTGAAATCTGTAGCAGTTTGCGGAAAAGTTGCACTTCAGCAACATTGAGCGATTCTCTTCAGTCGTGATTGGTCCCGTTCTTGCAGCATCTTTTTCCGGTTTCAGTGATGTCGGAGATTTGATGTTTTACTGGATTCCTGATATTCATGGCACACTCGTGAAATGGTCGTACGGGAAAATCCTCACTTCATCGCTACCTCAGAGATGCTGTGTCCCATCGCTCTTGCGGCAACTATAATACCACTTTCCGACCCACCTAAATATGGATCACCTGCCATTGTAGCAGCAGTAACCGATCTACCAACTGCGCTAGACTCGTGATGTATTGTATAGGCGTTGCCGACCGCAGCGCTGTGTTCTGCCTGTTTATATATCTCTGTATTTGAATACGCATGCCTATACCAGTTTCTTTGGGGCTTCAGTGCGCACGATTTTAGGCACTCGCATTCGTTTGGAGATCTTAAAGTAGGAGGACATGTTGTAAAGTAACGCCTCCGTATTCTTTATGTGAAAAATCGTAAAGTTTTCTTTTAAATTAAACAAATGTATTAATCTTCTAAATCATTATTCTTCATGTCTACACACTTATTTCTGAACACAATCACCCAACAGAAGAACACATTTCTCCCAACGATACACCAGTTTGTAGATACGGTGACAGTAGAATGTTCGACTGCGTTGACGGAGCCACAGCATGCTTCATCATTATCAAAGCGAAGTACTCGAAGATTTTGCAAGCAGGCGAAAATCGGATGGGGCCAAGTAAACACTGTATGGAGGATGGTCGACCACAGTGCACGTAAGGCGTCGGGTTGTTGCACGTGTCCGCGTGTGTGGTCATGCATTGTCACGCTGAAGGAGACGGTGCTCCACGTCTTGACGAACTTGTCGAATTCGTGAACTCTATTACACCACACTGTTTCTCACGGACTGACAAAGTTACGTTACGACACCATACAGCGTGCACGCATGTTCGAAGGAAAATAGCATCGCTCTTGTCAACAACACAGGTACTGGAATGAGATTTTCACCCTGCAGCGGAGTGTGCGCTGATATGAAACTTCCTGGCAGATTAAAACTGTGTGCCAGACCGAGACTCGAACTCGGGACCTTGCCTTTCGCGGGCAAATGCTCTACCAACTGAGCAGCGCACACTCCGCTGCAGAGCGAAAATCTCATTCTGGAAACATCCCCGAGGCTGTGACTAAGCCATGTCTCCGCAATATCCCTTCTTTCAGGAGTGTTAGTTCTGCAAGGTTCGCAGGAGAGCTTCTGTTAAGTTTGGAAGGTAAGAGATGAGGTACTGGCAGAAGTAAAGCTGTGAGGATGGGGCGTGAGTCGTGCTTGGGTAGCTCAGTTGGTAGAGCACTTTCCCGCGAAAGGCAAGGTCCCGAGTTCGAGTCTCGGTCCGGCACATAGTTTTAATCTGCCAGGAAGTTTCAACACAGATACTGCTATACAGTCTTTATCATCCGATAACAGGTATCAACGCACAATTCATAAGTCCGCCCCTGTGTGGGAATTACGTAAAGTCAGCAGTTTGTGGCGCATGAACGACGACATACTGTATGGAAGTTTGAGTTCGGCCGTTACTCGTGCACGGGTAGCCTAAGTCCCTAAGGTGAACGCTAGTATAAAGCAAGAGATCCAAGTTCGGGTCACGGTCCGGGAAAAAAATTTCATTGTCGTCGTTGTCTTATACAGCTGATGGCCAGTATTAACAACTGCGAATACATTTCATGTATAAGATACGTTACGCACCGACATGTTACACCGTACAATTCGGAGCCCCCTACTGGCAGAGGGTTGCAACCTATGTAAACGAAGCAGGAAAGGTGACCGATAATATGCAGGACATGCAATGTCTCAACTGATATTGAGAACAGAACAAGAAGTTAGTCAATTGCGAGTAGGACTGGCGCTCCGAAAGTTTCATACAAACTAAGTTATGTATATTGTAGTGTCCAGAATAGTAAAGAGTTGGAAACGTGGAATATTGTCAAAGTTTCGTTGCCTATACCGAGAGCCAGAGGCAGTAGGTAAGCCAAGAGCTAAGAGGATTGCACATACATCGGAATGTGTCGTCACGCAGGGGAAATGGCATGGTTACACACAACAGGCGTGAGAGAATTACTTAGCACGCGCGTTTGTCTTAGACGGAGACTTTCGTAGAGTGCTAGACAGAGGTATAGCGTCAGCTGTACTGCATTTCACAACTTCGCATAAGTCTGTCGTAACAACACGTAACTGTCGGTAGAACACCTAAGGGGCGAGTACGACAGATGAATCAGCAGTATAGTGGAACGAATGCGTTCATTACAAATGAGCATGAAGTCAGGACGTCGCTCGTGCTTCCTTTAAATACGCCAGCTTTGATAGCAACAAGGCACTCGCAGTTAGACTTGCAGTTAGATGTGTACTGGGTCGCTGCGTAGCGCTCGGCTCGGTGATCGACGTGTTAATCTTTATTAAGGAGCTGTTGCAGTATGGGCGGCCCATCCAGCAGCAGACGTGAGGGGACAGTACCAGCTCTGGTCCTCTCTGCTGCCGCTGTCAATCATCAACCCAGGGTTAGCAGACATCGCGGCAGATTCGCTCGCCGCCAATGCTGACCACATCAGTGAGCCGTCGTCGAGATCGTGCGGGGCCTAGGCCCTGTGCATCCGCCGTCACAACCGAGTGAGCCGACGACGCTGGGGGACTGCGGCCTGTTCTGCCCTTCCACCGCGGGCGAGCCACCAGGAGGAGCAGGGAAGAAGACGGGGTGGGATAGAGTACATTCCGCACTACGAGAACGCCTCTCGTGCCGACAGCGTCGGGACTCCAACCCAGAGCCTCCACGCGCAGCAGCTTGCCGTCCGCAGCCGAGCCGGCCGCTCAGCCGGGCGCCGCCAGCCACGCGCGGCCGAAGTAAGGACATTCCTCCACTACGTCACAGCACGCGGCGCTGCGCTAGCAAGACGTGCGGCCCGGAGCTGGTGCCATCGCTACGAGTCAGCGAGGACTCGGGGAAGGTCGTTGATATCACCAAGCCACATTGTATTGGGCAGGAATAAAGGTGCTATGAATTAATAATGTTTCTTTGGCGTTTCTGACGCTTCCACAGTCATTTCCTAGCATCCTGACAACAAGCTGTCGGTGATAAAGAGGGTCACTCCTGGCTACTAATGGCCGTGACTTTGAAAGTGATTTTCAAGGTGAGTTGGAGGTTAAAGTGATATTTTTTTTTTTTTTTAATGGGAACCCTAAAATTTGATTTTAGATTTGAAAAGAGCGGCACGTTTTACATACAAAACACATCATATAAGGTCATGGCAAGGTCCAATCAAGGCTAAATAAGCAAATATGATTTTGGTTCTAGTAGAAATTGACTAAGAATAGAGGAGGGTCACAGCAAAATGCAATGTTAGATGCAGATTGGAAGGGTCATAAAGAGTCACGTATCATTACCAGTAACCATGATTTTAACGGTAATTATCGACGTTCATACGAAGGCTGAGTTTTGATCCACAGAAACTTCTATTTGTGACGTAGTATTTGGAAGGAGCAGAGAGAGATTTTGAACTTTCCGTGTTAATTAACGCGTTTATTGGCCAAAATAAATACAGTATATCACGGCGTATAAATGTAATTGTGGCATTCGCAAGACGGAACAAACAAATAAAATGAATATCACTGATTTACAATTCCAAACATTACGTAAAATATTATGGTTTGTATTTTTAAAAACATCCTTTCAACCTCCAGATAACCTTGAAAATAACGTTCCATATCACAGCCATTAGTAGCAATTCCTGCTCCTCTTTCGCACCTACAACTTTTATCTAAAAATTTTTGCTGTTTCTCATTACAGATTACCTCATTATGGATTAAAGATGTCCAACATACCCTCAGACGGAGAGGCAGAGATACGGACAGCAAACCGATCCTCTAACGTTTCTGCTTGTACAGACTTCGGCAAAGAACCCTAAGAAATCAGGGCAATTACTTTCCAGCATTCCCTCATATACACAAGTTAATAAGTTTTGGGAAGACAGGAGAGACAGAGGGAAAAGAATGCTTTTATCGTGGATCACTTTCAGTTCTCCCAAGCCCAGGAGACGTTTCAGTTTCGATAGGTTGTACCTTTTTATAGATTTTATAGTTCATAAATATCAGTTAACCAAAGCAACGACAACACAAGATCACCGACAGAATGTGCCTAACAATACTGTTAAAACGCGTGTGAGTGTTATTATTGCGTATATTCCTAACATCCTTATAGCAACATCATTTTTCTTGACCACAGCATTTTATTGGGTATATTACCCATTACGCTTTTCTGAGTTTTGTCATTTTAAAAAAGATTCGCACTACAAAGGGTATCCATGAGAAATGTGTGATAACAATCAAAGTAGTAAGTACACCACGACAAGCGGATGAAACCTGACACTCACCCAAAAATATAACACTATGTTTTACGGATAAAAAACAGCAGAATCTATCTAACAGGTATAGATACTAAGTACCTAATCATCCTTAATATTACTACATGTAAGTGTAAACTGATTAAAATGTGCTCACTAAAGCTTTAAGAAAAGAAGACCGCCAAATGGCACTTCACGCATGGTGGTTATGATAAAATAATACACACATTAAAGAAAAGTTTTGCGCCACGCCGGTTCCCAGAACTCCTGCAGACAGACGTTGACAGTCGATATTGTTATCACCGACACAGTGCCTTCGACTGTTCAAAGACGTCACTAAACCCGCCCAAAAGAGGTAAACAACGATGCATGGGTAGCGCCTATTAGACGGAGGGGGTCCGACAGCCCATCAGTTCCAGTCATTCCACCTGGAGGGAGGTACAGCTCCTGCTGTCTGTAGTTCAAAGATGCATAGACGGTCAATACCGCGGTTCAAAATGGTTCAAATGGCTCTGAGCACTATGGGACTTAACTACTGAAGTCATCAGTCCCATAGAACTTAGAACTACTTAAACCTAACCTAAGGACATCACACACATCCATGCCCGACGCTGGTTCCGAACCTGCGACCGTAGCGGTCGCGCGGTTCCAGACTGTAGCGCCTAGAACCGCTCGGCCACCCCGGCCGGCAATACCGCGGTTCGATCGCATCCACATTGTTACTTTGTGGCAGAAAGGGCTCTCAACAAGGGAAGTGTCCAGGCTTCTAGTGAACCAAAGCGATGTTGTTCGGACATGAAGGAGATACAGAGAGACAGGACCTGTCGATGAAATGCTCAGGCCGCCCAAGGGCTACTACTGACTGCAGAGGATGACCGCTACCTATGGGAAACCTGACAGTAACGCCACCATGTTGAATAATGCTTTTAGTGTAGCCATAGGAAGTCGTGTTGCGACTCAAACTGTGCGCAATAGGCTGCATGACGCGCAACTCCACTGCCGACGTCAATGGAGAGGTTCATCTTTGCAACCACGACACCATGCAGCGCGGTATAGATGAGCCCAACAACATGACGAATGGACCGCTCAGGATTGGCATCACGTTCTCTTCACAGATGAGTGTCGCATATGCCTTCGACCAGACAACTGTCGGAAACGTGTTTGGAGGCAACCCGGTCAGGCTGAAGAGGCCTGAGACACACTGTTCAGCGAGTGCAGCAAGATGGAAGTTCCCTGCTGTTTTGGAGTGGCATTATGTGAGGCCGCTGGTGATCATGGAAGGCGCCGTAAGGGCTGTACGATACGTGAATGCCATCCTCCGACCGATAGTGCAACCATATCGGCAGCATATTGGCGAGGCATTCGTCTTCATGGACATTTCGCGCCCCCATCGTACGCGTTTGTGAATGGCTTCCTTCAGGATAACGACATAGCTCGACTAGAGTGACCAGCATGTTCTCCCTATATGAACACTATGGAACATGCCTGGGATAGATTGAAAAGGGCTGTTTATGGACGACGTGACCTACCTACCACTCTGAGGGATCTACGCCGAATCTCCGTTGAGGAGTGGGACAATCTGGACCAACAGTGCCTTGATGAACTTGTGCATAGTATGCCACAACGAATACAGGCATGCATCAATGCAAGAGGACGTGCTACTGGGTATTAGAGGTACCGGTGTGTACAGCAATCTGGACCAACACCTCTGATGGTCTCGCTGTATGGTGGTACAACATGCAATGTGTGATTTTCAGGAGCAATAAAAAGGGCGGAAGTGATGTTAATGTTGTTCCACGTTAATGTTGATTTTTATTCCAATTTTCTGTGCAGGTTCCGGAACTCTTTTTGATGTGTGTATTTTGGCGTTACGAAAGCAATTTGTTTTACCTGATCACCATACAGCATTGAGTAACAAATTTTCATGGATCAACGTTTTGGTAATATGAATTTAATAACATTGCTTACAGCCAACTGTAAAAGATTGCGTATTTCTAAAATTGCATGACACTGATGTTTCAAGATCTCTACACTGGTAGTGAACAGAGTGTTTGGGAAGTTTAGACAACTACAGATCATACACAATATTCGTACATAAAGTAGTAAGGAATACACAGATACGGATATGGTCAGACACAATCAGTGCCAATAAGATTGGAGAAATCGAAACCAAGAAATATAAGAGGGAACAGTTGTAGCCTTATGAAATGTTCAAAGTGTCAATGCCCGTAGAAACAGTCAGCTTAAAACTAGCTCTGCAGATGATGAAGAAATTGATGAAATGTATGATGAGATAAAAGAAATTATTCAGGTAGTGAAGGGAGAGGAAAATTTAATAGTCATGGGTGACTGGAATTCGAGAGTAGGAAAAGGGAGAGAAGGAAACATAGTGGGTGAATATTGATTGGGGGAGAGAAATGAAAGAGGAAGCCGTCTAATAGAATTCTGCACAGAGCATCACTTAATCATAGCCAACACTTGGTTCGAGATTCATAAAAGGAGGTTGTATACATGGAAGAATCCTGGAGATACTAGAAGGTATCAGATAGATTATATAATGGTAGGACAGAGATTTAGGAACCAGGTTTTAAATTGTAAGACATTTCCAGGGGCAGATGTGGACTCTGACCACAATCTATTGGTTATGAACTGTAGATTAAAACTGAAGAAACTGCAAAAAGGTGGAAATTTATGGAGATGGGACCTGGATAAACTGACTAAACCAGAGGTTGTACAGAGTTCCAGGGAGAGCATAAGGGAACAATTGACAGAAATGGGGGAAAGAAATACAGTAGAAGAAAAATGGGTAGCTCTGAGGAATGAAGCAGTGAAGGCAGCAGAGGATCAAGTAGGTAAAAAGACGAGGGCTAGTAGAAATGCTTGGGTAACAGAAGAAATACTGAATTTAATTGATGAAAGGAGAAAATATAAAAACATGGTAAATGAAGCAGGTAAAAAGGAATACAAACGTCTCAAAATTGAGATCGACAGGAAGTGCAAAATGGCTAAGTAGGGATGGCTAGAGGACAAATGTTTGGATGTAGAGGCTTATCTCACTAGGGGTAGGATAGATACTGCCTACAGGAAAACCAAAGAGACCTTTGGAGAAAAGAGAGCCACTTGTATGAATATCAAGAGCTCAGATGGAAACCCAGTTCTAAGCAAAGAAGGGAAAGCAGAAAGGTGGAAGGAGTATTTAGAGGGTATATACAAGGGCAATGTACTTGAGGACAATATTCTGGAAATGGAAGAGAATGTAGATGAAGATGTAATGGGAGATATGATACTGCGTGAAGAGTTTGACAGAGCACTGAAAGACCTGAGTCGAAACAAGGCCCTGGGAGTAGACAACATTCCATTGGAACTACTGACGGCCTTGGGAGAGCCAGTCCTGACAAAACTCTACCATCTGGTGAGCAAGATGTATGAGACAGGTGAAATACCCTCAGACTACGAGAAGCATATAATAATTCCCGTCCCAAAGAAAGCAGGTGTTGGCAGATGTGAAAATTACCGAACTATCAGTTTAATAAGTCACAGCTGCAAAGTACTAACGCGAATTCTTTACAGACGAATGGAAAAACTGGTAGAAGCCGACCTCGGCGAGGATCAGTTTGGATTCCGCAGAAATATTGGAACACGTGAGGCAATATTGACCCTACGACTTGTCTTAGAAAATAGATTAAGGAAAGGCAAACCTACATTTCTAGCATTTGTAGACATAGAGAAAGCTTTTGACAATGTTGACTGGAATACTCTCTTTCCAATTCTAAAGATGGCAGGGGTAAAACACAGGGAGCGAAAGGCTATTTACAATTTGTACAGAAACCAGATGGCAGTTATAAGAGTCGAGGGGCATGAAAGGGAAGCAGTGGTTGGGAAGGGAATGAGACAGGGTTGTAGCCTGTCCCCGATGTTGTTCAATCTGTTTATTGAGCAAGCAGTGAAGGAATCAAAGTAAAAATTCGGAGTAGGTATTAAAGTCCAAGGCATCCACAGGATTCACCAGCAGTTTTCCTGACCTGTCCAAAATACTTATCATTTCCTTCTTACCTCCCTTTCAAAGACTGTTAATTACAGTCCAGAATGGTTTTCCAGTAGCTTGACCCATAGCCTCCAACCTGTTTCCAAAGTCTTCCCAAGATTTCTTCTTGGATGCTGCATTTATCTGTTTGGCTTTGTTTCTTTCTTCAACATAACTTTCTCTCTCTACCTGAGTTCTAGTATGTAGCCATTTTTGATATGCATTCTTTTTCCTTTTACAGGCTTCCTTGACTGTGTCATTCCACCAAGCTGTTTGCTTCATCCTAGTTTTACACACTACTGTTTCAAGACATTCTTTAGCCACTTCAGTACTGGGTCCCTGTACCTTGTCCATTCCTTTTCCAATTACTGTAATTGACTACATTCAACTAACTGATACCTTTCTGAGATCGCTGTAATGTACTTGTGCCTGATTTCCTTATCCTGAAGTTTCTCCACTCTTATCCTCCTACATATGGACCTGACCTCCTGCACTTTCGGCCTCACAATCCCAATTTCACTGCAGATTAAATAACGATCAGTGTCATCAAGGAATCCCCTGAATACACGTGTGTCCCTCACAGCCTTCCTGAATTCCTGATCTGTTATTATATAGTCAATGACAGATATGGTTCCCCTGCCTTCCCAAGTATACCGGTGAATGTTCTTATGTTTAAAAAAGGAGTTTGTGATTACTAAGCCCATACTGGCACAGAAATCCAAGAGTTGTTTACCGTTCCTGGAGGGAATATTTTGAAGAGTTGCTCAATGTAGGTGAAAATGCGAGCAGTAATGTTTCAGATTTCGAGGTAGAATGGGATAGGAATGATGATGGAAATAGGATCACATTTGAGGAAGTGGAGAAAATGGTCAATAGCGTTGTGGATAAAATCTTCTCGGGTATTGTTGAAAGTAAAGTGCGAGTATTAGTTGAGGACCAATTGGATGAAAATCAGTGTGGGTTGCCAGGACCAGATCTTTAGCTTACGGCAAATAATGGAGAAGTGTTATTAGTGGGACAGGGAATTGTATCTATGCTTTATAGATCTAGAAAAGGCATATGACCGGGTTCCTAAGAGGAAGTTATTGTCTGTTCTACGAGATTATGGCATAGGAGGCAAGATTTTGCAAGCAATTGAAGGTCTTTACATGGATAGTCAGGCAGCAGTTAGAGTTGACAGTAAATTGAGTTCATGGTTCACAGTAGTTTCAGGGGTAAGACAAGGCTGAAACCTGTCCCCACTGTTGTTCATATTATATATGGATCATATGTTGAAAACAATAGACTGGCTGGGTGAGATTAAGATATGTGAACACAAAATAAGCAGTCTTGCATATGCGGATGACTTAGTTGTGATGGCAGATTCGATTGAAAGTTTGCAAAGTAATATTTCACAGCTAGATCAGAAATGTAATGATTATGGTATGAAGATTAGCATCTCAAAAAAGGAAGGAATGTCATTGGGAAAGAAATACAAACCGGTTGAGTGCCAAATAGGAGGAACAAAGTTAGAGCAGGTGGACGGTTTCTAGTACTTAGGATGCATATTCTCACAGGATGGAAACATAATGAAAGAACTGGAAGCGAGGTGTAGCAAAGCTAATGCAGTGAGCGCTCAGCTACGATTTACTCTCTTCTGCAAGAAGGAAGTCAGTACCAAGACTAAGTTATCTGTGCACCGTTCAATCTTTCGACCAACTTTGTTGTATGGGAGCAAAAGCTGGGTGGATTCAGGTTACCTTATCAACAAGGTTGAGGTTACGGATATGAAAGTAGCTAGGATGATTGCAGGTACTAGTAGATGGGAACAATGGCAGGAGGGTGTCCACAATGAGGAAATCATAGAAAAACTGGGAATGAACTCTATAGATGTAGCAGTCAGGGCGAACAGGCTTAGATGGTGGGATCATGTTACACGCATGGGAGAAGCAAGGTTACCCAAGAGACTCATGGGTTCAGCAGCAGAGGATAGGAGGAGTCGGGGCAGACCAAGGAGAAGGTACCTGGATTCGGTTAAGAGTGATTTTGAAGTAATAGGTTTAACATCAGAAGAGGCACCAATGTTAGCACTGAATAGGGGATCATGGAGGAATTTTATAAGGGGGGCTATGCTCCAGACTGAACGCTGAAAGGCATAATCAGTCTTAAATGATGATGATGATGGTATTAAAGTCCACAGAGAAGAAATAAAAACTTTGAGGTTCGCTGATGACATTGCAATTCTGTCAAAGGCAGCAAAGGACTTGGAAGAGCAATTGAACGGAATGGACAGTGTCTTGAAAGGAGGGTATAAGATGAACATCAACAAAAGCAAAACGAGCATAATGGAATGTAGTCGAATTAAGTCGGGTGATGCTTCGGGAATTAGTCTGGGAAATGAGACACTTAAAGTAGTAAGGGAGTTTTGCTATTTGGGGAGCAAAATAACTGATGATGGTTGGAGTAGAGAGGATATAAAATGTAGACTGGCAATGGCAAGGAAAGCGTTTCTGAAGAAGAGAAATTTTTTAACATCGAGTATAGATTTAAGTGTCAGGAAGTCGTTTGTGAAAGTATTTGTATGGAGTGTAGCCATGTATGGAAGTGGAACATGGACGATAAATAGTTTGGACAAAAAGAGAATAGAAGCTTTCGAAATGTGGTGCTAGAGAAGAATGCAGAAGATTAGATGGGTAGACCACATAACTGATGAGGAGGTATTGAGTAGAATTGGGGAGAAGAGAAGTTTGTCGCACAACTTGACAAGAAGAAGGGACCGGTTGGTAAGACATGTTCTGAGGCATCAAGGGATCACAAATTTAGCGTTGGTGGGCAGCGTGGAGGGTAAAAATCGTAGAGGGTGACCAAGAGATGGATACACTAAGCAGATTCAGAAGGATGTAGGTTGCAGTAGGTACTGGGAGATGAAGAAGCTTGCACAGGATAGAGCAGCATGGGGAGCTGCATCAAACCAGTCTCAGGACTGAAGACAACAACAACAACAAGGACTGCGGATAAAAGCGAATATGATTATTACCGTCTATCATATATCAACAGAACCTGTGTACGCAGTACATTCATCCTTTTGTGGAAATAAATACCGGTTGTCAATCCGTTTGTTGCGCTCTGAGAAGCAAAACACAAGCGTACAGGCAGCTGCAAGCTCTACCTCTGTCACAATATTTCTTCAAATATCTAAAGCGAAACACTAGGCAATCTTGCGCAAATGTCTACCCAGTTGGAGGTTGGACCACCTTGCTACCTGAGGAAAAAAGTTTCCGAGTTCGTGTAAGGGTTTAACAGACTATTTTCGGTCGAACTCTTGCGGTACTTATCTCTACACAAAATAGGCCATTAGGGTTTTCCATAATTTTTCTGAAGTTCAGGAGAACTACTCAGATTTTATACAAAGAACTCTATAAACACGGCATATCTATCAACAACTCTAAAAAACTGTATATTTCGTGAAAGTCGGGTTCATAAGTAGTGGAAGTGGGTTCCTGATTTTAGAAATTACCTCATAAACAATTATCTGCAAAAAAAGTGTCGTTAGTGTTTTCTGTATTTTTTTTCAGAATGATATAGAATTATTCAAAATTTGTACAGAGAACACAAGAACTATGGCATATCTCTCAACAACTCTGGGAAAAAAAGGTATATTTCTCGAAAGTCGGTTGCCAACTTCACAGCTATAGAGCTGTTCAGAATTTTCGCGATGTTCTACAGAACTATTAAAATTTTGTACACCGAACTCTAGAAAAACTGTATATATCTCGATTGTTGTGTGTCAGCTTCACCAGACTACAGCAGTGAATGCAGTAACGCCCGGCACGCTCGTGAAAATGTGTCACGAGTTTGCTTGTCATCTCAATGTCCGTCGTGCGTTCTGTTGAAGGTACTTTGAACATTAGAGAAGGTAAGTGAAAATGCTGATTCTTGTTTTAAAGAGCTCCCCGACGTTGAATGTCCATGCATGTGAATGTTATACCCACGTGCTGTCGGAGGATCCTTATGAAAATAAAACTTTTAGCCCTATACGTAAGTTAAAATTTACCCCAATACTATATCTTCATTCATGTAGAAGATACAGTCTTGTTAAACCCAATCCCTTTTTTTAAAAGCCCTGTATAATGCCGAAACATGCTGGACACGGCTTGGGGAGGCGGGTCTATGGCAGCAAATAAAATTACGGTATGTCCTTCGCCGAATGCGAAGTAATTTGGGTTATGAGTGTGAAATATGCATTAAATATTATAAACGCTTCTTTTTATAAATTCCCTGCCTCGGGAGCCGTAATGGCGAAGCATTGAATCTTGGAGAAGTTTGCTCGTATACTTGTATTTCCTTAGAGCGTTATTGTGTCAGACGGCATGCCTAAGTAATTAGGGCGGGTTGTAGGGAGCGGATTCGTCTTATGTTTTTTACATGTGTTACTCAAATGTTACGTTGAGCAACTAATCAAATAATCGACTTATGAGGATAATGCGTTAGATCTCCTAACTACAAAAAACTAAGATTTTTGACTCATTGGAGCAGGGAATCAGCGATCAATAGACCGTTACTGCACCACTGAGTATGTCATCGCAAGCAGCAAGAAACTTATTAACATACTCTTCTTTAATCAGTATCACAGGAATGAGACCGCAGACTGTCTGAACAGTCAGTATCAGACTTTTATCTCCGGTATGAAGACGTCGAGCACTAATGAGTAAGCTGCAGAAGTATCATGTAATACCTTTTAGACACGTATGCACAAAGCAAAGTTGTGATGGATGGGTAGAATGTTACTTCAAACTTGACGGCAGATTTAAACCTGTCATAATCCTACCACATATGTAATACCTTAACGGAGCCAAAATGAACACAAAAAGAGCTATACGTGAAGCGATCGATGAATTCCGAAGTGACATTCTATGTGCCAATTTGAATGAAAACCCAAAGAAGTTTTTGGTCTTTTTAAAATCACTTAACAGACTAAAGCCTTATAATCAGCCACTCACACCCTACGGGCTAAGAAGAGAAAGATGACACTGATAGAACTCAAGTACTAAGTTACTTTTGTGCTACTGTTTCACTCATACTGTTTCACTGCATACGCCACAAATGACAAATATCGAAATAAATGGGGAAGCACAGATGTTGAGCCAAAAGCGTTCAACACAGGAAAGGCGACCTAACCTGGTAGTATTCTTACACCATTCCTCATGCAGCACGCCAAAGAAATCGTTGCACTTCAGCACACCGTAAGTCACTGTAGGAGAGAATCGTCTAAGACACTGAAAAAAAAATGCACAAGTTACTCTCGTGTTCAATTGTCCGCGGGTCAGATTTATACAACTATAGGGGACATCGCTGACGACTGTTTGCTGAAAACTATTGGAACATCTTTTATGCTCGCGTATTGTAACATTTCAGGAGGTACAAAATATCATCTTCAGACACGCTTACGAATACAGATTTCTCGAATAACGACCATGTGCAACCCAAGTTGTCCTGTTCGTCCGCAATGCCGCTTCCGAATACATAATTGTCGAATAACGACCATGTGAAACCCATATTGCTTTGTTCGTTCGTGAGGCCCCAAGGCAGGTCAAGTTGTCCTGTTCGTCCGCAATGCCGCTTCCGAATACATAATTGTCGAATAACGACCATGTGAAACCCATATTGCTTTGTTCGTTCGTGAGGCCCCAAGGCAGGTATCCGCCAGTTGCCTCGTTAATGCAGTATTCCTTGGCTCCCGTTAAGACGATCGATAGCCTCTAACAATCAGCTAATGATATGTAGTTAACGGTCAATACATAACATTAACTTCCGCTTTCAAAGTACAGTGATTTATGTTATCCTATGAATAGCTTTTTTGAGCTGCGAGAGAATATTACGATTATTTCTCTACAGGTGATTATTAGGAAGTATACAATCGCACCAAAAAATTGGCACACGTGCGTATTTATCGTTGCTGGTTACAAACGCCGCACCATCTCCTCAGCACACAAAAAGTATTGGCACAGAGCGTGGCTTCTTGGTATATTGCTGGTTTTTCAGGTACCGGAACGCCATCTGCTGACACAATAGACACTGTGTATTGTTGACGGCCCAGTCGCTAGTGTGTTGCTGTATTGTGCGATAGTAGTCAGCATGGGACTGAAGAAGAAGGGACAATCAGTGGCGTTGCGTGAGAGAGTGGTATTGCTCCATTCACTATGGATAAGCTCTCGACAAATTGGAGCAGAGGTGTCTGTTAGCTACACCACGGTACGAGCCATCGTTCATAAATATAAATAGACTGGAACAACAGTGAATGAGTGTCGTCCTAGATGTCCAAAAGTGTTTACAACCCGAGAGCGTCGCCGTATCATCGCACTTGTTCGGAAGGAACCTGCTGCAAGTGCAGCAATTGTTGCTGAGGTTGTTCAGACAACATCCGACAAGACGGTTAGTGTTCAAACAATACGAAATTTGTTGAATGAGGCTGACATGCATGGAAGTTCTCCCAGGAAAAAGCCATACACATCGGAAATTAACCGGCAGAAACGCCTGCAGTTTGCCAAGGACTACATCAGCAAGCCGATGGAGTTTTGGAACACTGTGATATTTAGCGACGAATCGAACTACAATGCTTTCGGATTCGGTGCAAGAAAGAAAGTTTGGCGCAAGCCGTTTTCGCACTTCGACATCAAATAAATGCATCCCACAGTCAAACATGGTGGGGACGGTATCATGGCCTGGGGCTGTATGGCGGCGTCCAGCGTTGTAAATCTAGCTTTAATCCACGGTGCAATGGATCATATGAGATACATGGCCGTGTTGCGAGGTAATTTACATGCTAGTGCACAAACATTGGGCCTTACTGGGGTGTGTCATTTCCTGCAAGACAACGACCCAAAACATACCGCCATGAAAACCCGGTAGTGATTAGTGCACAATGCCCCCAGTAGGATTCTAACACCATCTCAGAGCCCTGATTTGAGCCCCATTGAGAACCTGTGGGCTCATCTTGACGCACAAGTCAGAAAAAGGCGTCCGTCCCGTAAAAACGACTTGGAGAAAGTGCTCCTGGAGGAATGGTCGAAAATTACCCATGACATCACCCGGAATTTAATACAAAGCATTCCTAGGCGTTTACGTGTTGTTATAGATGCTAAAGGGATGCACACTAGCTATTAGAAGGTGAATATTAATGAAGAAAACGTACACACTGTCCGATTCATACGTGTGTGCTGATACTTTTTTGGATGCAGAAGAGCGATCTTATTTTCATAATACTGTATGTTACTTTACGGACAGGTCATTTGGACATATTTGCAACCCATGTAATATATGGTGGCACGTGTCTGGGATCTGTTCTGAAATATACGTTTCATTTAACCTACAACCATTAAAATGTAACTGTGTCAATATTTTTTGGTGCGATTGTACATTGAACTCTGTTAGTCTGTGACTAGTAATGACAGTGATGTCTCACAGTACATAGTAAACGTAGCGTGGAAGCGGACAAAAGCTACCAGAATTGCGTTCACCAACGCTGTGATAAGTATCTTAGCACCGTAAATTTCCTGTGAACAGCCTCGTAAGGGCTCAGCTAAAAATATGTTCCGAGGAAGCGTTGAAACAAATTACTCAATTTTAAGCAGTCATACACTATCCAAGACTAGAAGCCGACCTCGGGGAAGATCAGTTCGGATTCCGTAGAAATGTAGGAACACGTGAGGCAATACTGACCCTACGGCTTATCTTAGAAGAAAGATTAAGGAAGGGCAAACCTACGTTTCTAGAATTGGTAGACTTAGAGAAAGATTTTGACAATGTTGACTGGAATACTCTCTTTCAAAATCAGAAGCTGTTAGGGGTAAAAGACAGGGAGCGAAAGGCTATTTACAATTTGTACAGAAACCAGATAGCAGTTATCGAGGGGCATGAAAGGGAAGCAGTGGTTGGGAAGGGAGTGAGACAGGGTTGTAGCCTCTCCCAGATGCTACTCAATCTGTATATTGAGCAAGCAGTAAAGGAAACAAAAGAAAAGTTCGGAGTAGGCATAAAAATCCATGGAGAAGAAATAAAAACTTTGAGGTTCGCCGATGACATTGCAATTCTGTCAGAGACAGCAAAGGACCTGGAAGAGCAGTTGAACGGAATGGACAGTGTCTTGAAAGGAGGATAACAGATGAACATCAACAAAAGCAAAACGAGGATAATGGAATGTAGTCGAATTAAGTCGGGTGATGAGGGAATTAGATAAGGAAATGAGATACTTAAAGTAGTTAAGGAGTTTTGTTATTTGGGGAGCAAAATAACTGATGATGGTCGAAGTAGAGAAGATATAAAATGTAGACTGTAAATGGCGAGGAAAGTGTATCTGAAGAAGAGAAATCTGTTAACATCGAGTATTGATTTAAGTGTAAGAAAGTCGTTTCTGAAAGTATTTGTATGGAGTGTAGCCATGTATGGAAGTGAAACATGGACGATAAATAGTTTGGACAAAACGAGAATAGAAGCTTTCGAAATGTGGTGCTAGAGAAGAATGCAGAAGATTAGATGGGTAGACCACATAACTAATGAAGAGGTATTGAGTAGGATTCGGGAGAAGAGAAGTTTGTCGCACAACTTGACTAGAAGAAGGGATCGGTTGGTAGGACATATTATGAGGCATCAAGGGATCACCAATTTAGTACTGGAGGGCAGCGTGGAGGGTAAAAATCGTAGAGGGAGGTCAAGAAATGAATACACGAAGCAGATTCAGAAGGATGTAGGCTGCAGTAGGTATTGGGAGATGAAGAAGCTTGCACAGGACAGAGTATCATTGAGAGCTGCATCAAACCAGTCTCAGGACTAAAGACCACAACAACAACAACACTATCCAATATTTTATCCTATCTTTTTGTTGAATATATTTTTGTCTTCAGATAATAAAATACAATTTATCGTCTTTTAATGGCTTATCTCTTTAAATTATAGTGCGTTTAAAATTAGTTGCGACTTTTGACAGTTCAGTGGGGAGCGAGTGTAGGGAAGCGTAGTTGCCAGCTTTTGCTGAACACGTCAGCAGGCGATGTTACACGCCTGGCTTGCTCGGCGCTTAATCTGTCACCGCTCAAGTTGGCCCATCTGCAGTCTTTCTGAATCGATTATACAGAATGTATACGGTGATTAACTCTGGGTCTCACACAGCGTATAGCTTCATTAGCCAGCTTCATGCTGAATTACCTATCATTTCGATAATAGTCATATTTATTGTAATATTTCGGTGTTAGTTAAACTACTGCAAGACATTCTTGAAGTTCGCAGTGAAAAATGGTGGTCGCTATGAATTTGCGTTTGATGCGTGTAAGGTCCCCATAACAAATTGTTGTTTAAATCTCGAAGGATATCGCCTATCTGTCAACAATATCGATGAAATGGAATGTACGTAAAGACCTCCGTTACGTATGCACTCGCCAGTGGAAAAGCCAGAACGAAAAATTCACAAATCCCTCATATCGCACAAACGGTCCGAGGTACCGAAACAAGGCTTTGGCAAATGATAGCATGCAAAGCGAAGAGTATTTTGCCATATGATTTATTGCGAAACTTCCGCATCTACCGTGATATTCAAGCAACTAGAGATTTTTTTAATGAAGTAACGTAATTTTGAAGGAGAATCAATAGCCTGTGAAACGAGAATTACTGTGGGTTTGACATCAATATAAGTGAAGAAGCTGCACATTTATTTTTATACTGAGAATGGAATTTCTCGTGACTATTGATATGTGTCGCTCTCAGTTCCTAGTTTACATAACAATACGCTGTTCTAGGATTCTCCCACAATTTCAGCTGTATTAGAATGTTATTGAGAAGTATACTGTAAACTCCGCTGTGTTTGGGCAAGAGAAGCAGATGTTCACACAGCAACAAGAGATGTAACGTACCATTCAAAACGGACACAGTCCTTTATGAATCCATGTCTCGTCAACTACATTCTTGGTATCGCTGACAACTTGAGACCAGTCCTGTGATGTAACGTTTGCAATGACATCTTTTGTCAGCGCTTCACTCTCACTGAGGGTAACTTTCTCTTTGTTTTTTGCCACACTACTTTTCGCCTAGGCCCACATATTCTCAGTCGGATTAAAAAGAGCATTCTACGGAGGAAGCCTGAATAAGCTATTCTTTTTAGCGTTAGCCGTTTCGACGACCTGGTAGCGTGGAGTTTTTAGCTTGTATAGTATTGCAAGTTCCATTAACATCACCTTACAAAAGCTAGATTCAGCTTTGTCCAGTCGAACACTTCTTTGTACTCAGCGAAAAATAGCCGCTTTCCTCCGCTGCATTGTTGGTACTTCATCCATCACAACCGAGTGGTATTGCGCATTGTCCATTACCATAGTCGAATCCGGACGAATATTTTCCAACAGAATATTATCTTTACAGTCGTTGAGCGCGTTTTGGACGACCACTTTTACTGCGAATATCGTGCTCACACGTACTGCACTGTTATTACAAATGCAGCGCCAACACGTAACACTCGTTCACAATACCTGTAGACTTTAGAACACTTCAAACCCAGAAAACACACTACGTGATCAAAAGTATCCGGTCACCTGGCTGGAAATGACTTACAAGTTCGTGGCGCCCTCCATCGATAATGCTAGAAACCCCCCTTGATGACAGCTTCCACTCTAGCAAGGATACGTTCAGTCAGGTGCTGGGAGGCTTATTCGGAAATGGCAGCCCATTCTTCACGGAGTTCTGCACTAAGGAGAGGTATCGGTCTCGGTCAGTGAGGCCTGGCTCGAAGTCGGTGTTCCAAACCATCCCAAAGGTGTGCTACAGGATTCAAGTTAGGACTCTGTGCAGGCCAGTCCATTACAGGAATGTAATCGATGTGTTACCACTCCGCCACAGGCCGTGTATAATGAACAGACGCTCGATCGTGATGAAAGATGCAATCGCCATCCCCGAATTCCTCTTCGACAATGGAAAGCAAGAAGGTGTTTAAAACATCAATGTAGGCCTGTGCTGTGAGAGTGCCACGCAAAACAACAAGGGGTGCAAGCCCCCTCCATGAAAAACACGGCCGCATCATAACACCACCACCTCCGAATTTTGCAGTTGGCACTACACACGCTGGCAGATGACGTTCACAGGGCATTCGCCATATCCACACCTACACGCACTCTGCCATCGTATCGCCAAACTGTGTACCGCGATTCGTCACTCAACACAACGTTCAAGGTTTACGCTCCTTACACCAAGCGAATCGTCGTTGAGCATTTACCTGCGTGATGAGTGGCTTATGAGCAGCTGCTCGAAGATGAAATCCAAGTTTTCTCACCTCCCGCCTAATTGTGATAGTACTTGCAGTGGATCCTGATGCAGTTTGGAATTCCTGTGTGATGGCCTTGATAGGTGTCTGCCTATTACACATTACGACCCTCTTCAACAGTCGGCGGTCTCTGTCAGTCAACAGACGACGTCGGCCTGTACGCTTTTTTGCTGTACGTGTCCCATCACGTTTCCACCTCACTGTCACATCGGAAACAGTGGGCCTACGGATGTTTAGGAGTGTGGAAATCTCGCATACAGACGTATGACACAAGTGACACCCATCATCTGACCACGTTCGAAGTTCATGAGTTCCGCGGAGCGCTTCATTCTGCTCCCTCACGATGTCTAATGACTACTGGGGTAGCTGATGTGGACTACCTGGCAGTAAGTGGCAGCACAATGCACCTGATATGAAAAACGTATGTTACACTTGATAACATAGTGTATCGCTTTACAGCGAGAGCTAGTGAACGTTGGTGCCTGTAATGCGCACCACCACGTGGCACTGTTTATCCACCGCGCGGCAACAGGGCCGCTTTACCAACAGATCTCCTGGCGACGTGGTAGGGAAAGCCGCCTTGCCATTGGTGTTACCTGGTCAACGGCGTCATGTCCACTCCGGTGAGCCAGGCGTCAAAAGTCGCACAGCGCCCTGGGATATGTTGTTGTTGTGGTCCTCAGTCCTGAGACTGGTTTGATGCAGCTCTCCATGCTACTCTATTCTGTGCAAGCTTCATCTCCCAGTACCTACTGCAACCTACATCCTTCTGAATCTGCTTATTGTATTCATCTCTTGGTCTCCCTCTACGATTTTTACCCTCCACGTGGCCCTCCAATAGTAAATTGGTGATCCCTAGATGTCTCAGAACATGTCCTACTAACCGATCCCTTCTTCTAGTCAAGTTGTGCCACAAGCTCCACTTCTCCCCAATTCTATTCAATACCTCCTCATTAGTTATGTGATCTACCCATCTAATCTTCAGCACTCTTCTGTAGCACCACATTTCGAAAGCTTCTATTCTCTTCTTGTCTAAGACATTTATCGTCCACGTTTCACTTCCATACATGGCTACACTCCATACAAATACTTTCAGAAACGACTTCCTGACATTTAAATCTATGCTCAATGATAACAAATTTTTCTTCTTCAAAAACGCTTTCCTTGCCATTGCCAGTCTACATTTTATATCCTCTCTACTTCGACCATCATCAGTTATTTTGATGTAACTCTTCAACCCCTGTGGTTGCCAACATGTTTATGGAGAGTTTTGAGGAGAGGGCATTGGAGACAGGCACATTTAAACCCACATGCTTCTTTAGGTATGTGGATGACACCTTCGTGATCTGTCCACATGGGATGGACAGGCTTAATGAGTTTCTTGAACATCTTAACTCATGCCACCCTAATATCAAGTTCACCATGGAACTGGAGAAGAATGGCCAGCTGCCATTTCTGGATGTACTAGTCCAGGGGAAAGCAGATGGATCAATTGGCCACAGTGTGTACCGAAAACCAACACACACTGATTTATATCTGCAGGCCAGCAGCTGTCACCACTCTGCACAGAAGAATGGGGTTCTGAAGACTTTGGTCCACAGAGCACATGCCCTGTCAGACCAAGAGAATCTACCTATAGAGATAGAACGTCTCAAGACAGTTTTCTCCAAGAATGGACACACGGGCAGACAAATTGAGAGGGCACTCCAACCAGCCACTATACCACAGGTTCCTGAAGAAGACCAAGATGAAGCAAAGAAGGTGGCATATCTGCCCTATGCTGGCTCTATTTCTGCCAGAATCAGTAGGATCCTCCGTAAACACAATATCAAGTGTGTTCTCTGTCCATCCAACAAGATTGGGGGACTGCTGGGGAGTGTCAAAGACGACCTGGGGTTAAGAAAACCAGGGATTTACAATATACCTTGTCAATGTGGCATGTGCTACATTGGCCAGACGACAAGAACTGTGGAGATCAGGTGCAAAGAACATTAGAGGCACACTAGATTAAGACAGGTGACTAAGTCAGCCATTGATGAACACTGTCTAGAACTAGATCATGCCATGAAGTATACCAAGATTCTAGCACAAACACCCAGATTTTGGGACAGTGTTATAAGAGAATCGATAGAAATTAACATGGCAGACGATCCTATGAACCGTGACACAGGGTACCAGCTAAGCAGAGCCTGGGATCCGGCTCTGGAACTGTTAAAGGAGCAACGGGGCCAGCTGCAACACTACACAAACAGAAGAACCAGAGACATGGAGATGGAAAACGATCCCCTGACGAACTGCCAGGCGCACCAGACCGAAGATGAAACACCCAGAAGTGGGACTGGTGGGCGCGGACCGCAGAGGGATCACCCAGAGCCGCAGCGGACGACAAACGGAGCGGCAACGCTCCAACAGGTCGTGGTGAGCGGGCGCGGACCGCAGGGGGAACGCTTGGTACCCCAGACCGTAGATGAAATCCCCAGGAGCGGGTTTGGTGGGCGCGGACCGCAGTGGGAACACCTAGAACCGCAGCGGACGGAAAACGGAGCAGCAACGCTCCAGCAGGTCGCAGGGAATGGGCGCGGACCACAGAGGAAGCGCCTGCAGCCGTTGGTGGAGGGGGAAGGCCATAGGCATAAATATTGGACCAGGTCCACTCGAGGAGCAGTCTCAGGTCGCACCTGATGAAGGTCACGAGCTACGTGACCGAAATATCGTGCAAGTACGACGCTGATATCCAGCAGAACACCCGACAACCCAAGATGTCATCAGTTATTTTGCTCCCAAAATAGCAAAACTCCTTTACTACTTTAAGTGTCTCAGTTCCTAATCTAATTCCCTCAGCATCACCCGACTTAATTCGACTACATTCCATTATCCTCGTCTTGCTTTTGTTGATGTTCATCTTATACCCTCCTTTCAAGACACTGTACATTCCGTTCAACTGCTCTTCCAAGTCCTTTGCTGTCTCTGACAGAATTACAATGTCGTAGGCGAATCTCGAAGTTTTTATTTCTTCTTCATGGATTTGAATACCTTCTCCGAAGTTTTCTTTTGTTTCCTTTATTACTGGGAAAACGAACACTCAAATCTTTCCATGCGAGTTCTGATTTCTCTTAATTTATGAGGTTGGTACATAAGTTCGTAGTTTTTTCCCTTAAATTTAATAAACGCAAAAGTTGCACGTAACAGACAGAGACTTTAGTCATTAACAGTATATTATCCTTCACTAATACATGGCAAGCACCAGTTTGCTTTTATTCTACAATATTACTTTTATTGTTAACCGGTTTTCGGCTTACAAGCCCATCTTCAGACACTTACTGACTATTATCACCAAAGAAGTTACAATGTTTGCAAACAACATTGGAAGAGAAGTAACACATCTAGACTGAAGTAGAAACATACAGTGTGGTGGTAATGCAATGAAAAAGTAAATGATTGAACAGTACATAAATAACAATGTAGTAAACAGTGAAACCTTTAGCACAAAATACGAATAGCATGCCTACAGAATAGTTTCTATTAATAAACAAAACTAATAAAATAAAATTAGTACTAGACAAGGCTACATCAGGAGGTATGAAACATGGAGAGTGATACACAAACCAATTAAAAGAAGAGACAATTATCAGTGTAACTAGAGAGTACATTAGGAACTTAACCGATATCAATAAGATAAACAGAAATAAATAAATGCAGGAAAATGGAGGAGGTGTCTGAGGGAACCTACAGTAAATGCAATCTTTGAGAGTGTGGTGGTACTGCATTTTAACATTAACATTAAAATCAAAACAGTGGCTGTGTAACAGTTTTCATTAAATAAATGAGCAAAGTAAAATATGAACAGTATTTGATGAGACAACTACAAGGGGTGTTAAACATGGACAGTAATACAAGTACCAGTTAAAAGAAAGCCTTAACTATTGAAACTACAGTCTATGTGGAATACAAAGACAACTTCAACAAAACAAAACAACTCAATGAATACAGGAAAATGGAATATGTAGCAAGAGACAGTGTGGGAAGTAATCAACAACAGAGATGATTATATGAAGTTTAGGAGAGGGGAAGTGTTGAGCTGTGTCTGGTCATTTAGAATTAGATCTAGACTGTGAGCAAGATGTTTGTTAATTTCCAGGGCTTCCAGCAGGTTGAGTTTATGGCTTTTGTTTGTTAAGTACATGGGACACTGGCTGGTAGTTGGGACCCTCACTCAGCACATGCTCAGAAAATGCAGACTCTGAATTCTGCAACCTCCAGCTGTGTTCATGTTCAGCCAGTCTAGTTGATATGTCTCTGCCTGACTGACCAATGTAAAATTTGTCACAATCACAACAGGTGATTTTGTGTACCCCACTGTTGGCTAATAACGTGTTCCTGACTGTTCTCCTTCACTACTGACAACAGTCGCCAAACGCTGGAATAACTTTTCGATTCCGCGACTGTAGTAAGTACGTGGTTTTGAGATGATGAAATCGTCGAGCCGTGTTAGGAGCGCATTTTCATCCGGAAAGGAAATTCTTTGCAGATGATTCGAGAGCGGAAAAGGGGAGAAGCTCAGGGTGCAAGATCAGGTAAGTAAGGTAGGTGCGGAATGGCTTCCATACTCAATTCCTGAATCACTTCACGCAGTCTTCCTGGTCGTTGTTAGCGGACTGCGTCTGCAAGACGTCTCAGTTGCTCACAGCAAGTGGCAGCCGTGAGGGTTACACCTCGGGGAAGCAATTGGTAGTACACTAAACCGTCGCTCTTCCACCAACGCACAACATGTTTTGTGCATGCACGCAGGTCTTTGTACGAGAAGTTGTTGCTTTGTTCTGACTCAAAGATTCCTTTCCTTTCTTTATATCAGCTTAAAGACACCCCCATCTTGTCACCAGCAACGATGCAGGATATGAATGGTAGGTGCTGTTCATGAGCCAACTGATGACGTACAATCAGAGGTGCATGTGTGACTGATTTTTCTGATTTTGGGTTAGAGCATGCGGTTCCCGTAAACTCGATTTTTTAACCTTCTACATTCCATGAAAATGTCGCACGATGGTGGAATGATCACAATTCATCACACATGCCAGTTTTCGAGCTTGCTGACGTTGATCATTGTGGATTAAAGCGTTTAAAGGATCTTCAACAAGCCTCGAAGGTCTTCCTGAACGTGGAAGGTCACTGATATCAAAACGTTCCTACCTAAATGAGAAAACCATCCTGTTGCCGTGCTCTGTCCAATGGTATCATTGCCATGCATGGCGCAAGTGTTTCTAGCTGCCACCACTCTACTGAACTCAAACAGAAAAATATGTTTAATGTTCCGATTCCTCCATTTCCTAGCGTCCAGAGCTCCAGTTACTATCTCCAATGCGAAAATGACACTAGGTAAACTCTAATAGCAACACTAAACTCCAAATAAAAACTAACAATCAATAAACCCATAGTAACAGGAACACCAACATGTAAAACAAAAACGATCCCATCTCGTGCACCAACCCACTATTATGATGATCGTGTCTCCCTACGTTGGTGGGCGCAATTAAAATATTTTCCCATAAGAAGGGGAAAGTCAGAGATTGAAATTTATTGAAAAGAACTAGTTTGTTTTAATGACTGTCACCTCAACTGGCATGTCATACGCGTGACACTCTGTCTCTTATTTCTAGATAATACAAAACGAGCTGCCCGCGTTTCAACTTTCTCGATGGCTTTCATCAATCCAATCCGGTAGGGATATCGTACTGCGCTACAGTACTGTAGCAGGCGACGGACAGGCGTAGTGTGGGCAGTCTGTTTAGTAGACCAGTTGCATCGTCTAGGTGGCCTTCACCACAACATTATCAATGTGATCGAATTTGAGTTCTTCGTAATTTTTATTCCTAAGTGTTTAGTTCAGAGGACAGCCTTTACATTTATGTGATTTAAATTGCAACTGGAATTTAGTGGATTCCTTTTCGTACGCGTGTTGATGATGTCGCACTTTTATTGTTTAGTTCATTTACCACTTTTCGCACCACGCAGATCTCTTGTCTAAATGGTTTTTATCTTCCAATTATTTATTTATTTATCGTATGGCAATACAGACACATAAGAAAGAAACAGACAAATCACCAGTATAACAAACGTTAATAATTGCAAACAAACTTTACTAATATAACAAAGTTTAAGGATTACACACAAACATCAAGTCTATAATCTATCGACTCTGGAGTTGCGAGCAGGAAGTCGTCGGGGTCCCATTATAGGCTCTTCTGGAACACTCTTCAACAATGTGGCTGATGGTCTGACTTTCTCCGCAGTCACACTGAGGAGATAGATAGTATTTTACCCCATTTATACAGGGAGTAAGCACATCTTCCTCGACGAGTTCCAATCCTATTTAGAGTGGACCACATTTTGCGTGGTAGGTCGAAACCAGGTGGCTTTTGTGTTATGATTTTGCCATACGTTCCATTTTTCAGACCATGCGTTTGTGATACTGAAACCTTCTTGTACACATGTCCTTGCTGTTCTTGTTGGCGGGTTCCTAGGTCGAAGCCTATTAGTGTTTGCAGCCTCAGTGTCTTGGTGGATTGGCAGGCTTCGGTTTCCCATGATGTTTTTGTATTCACGTACAAGGGCGTCAGTACGTCGCAGGTGTGGCGGCGGGATGTGGCTTAATATTGGGAGCCACTGCGTTGGAGTGGGTTTAATTACTCCAGAAATCATCCTTAGAGTGTTATGTAACTGGACATCTACCTTTTTTACATGTGGGCTGTTCAGCCAAATCGGAGCACAGTATTCGGCAGCCGAGAATACAATTGCTAAAGCAGAGGTGCGGAGAGTGGAGGCCGTTGCTCCCCAGGTAGTACCACAGAGCTTTTGAATAATGTTGTTTCTTGTCTTTGTTAGGTGCTCTTTAAAAGATAGTGTTCTGTCCAGCGTCATGGCCAAGTACTTCAGAGTTTTATTATGTCTGAAAACGGTGTTTTCAAATCGAATGTTAAGTTCCTTTCCAGCGAGTTTGTTGTTGACATGGAAGCAACTAACCTCTGTTTTCGAAGTATTTGGTTGAAGTGTCCACTTACGGAAATATTCACCCATTATCGTCAGGTCTTTCGTTAGGATATCTTCAGATGCTTCAGTTGTGCTACATCTTGTAGCGAGGGCCCAATCGTCAGCGTACCCGAACTTCCTTGATTGTGTTTCTGGCAGGTCTGCAGTGTAGAGGCTCAACAGTAGTGGTGCGAGCACTGATCCTTATGGTAAGCCATTTTTTGATGGAGCTGTAGTCAGTGTCCATACTTATTTGGAACACCCTATCATTGAGCATGCTGTCTATCATCTTCCAATGAATTTACTAGATGATAATTGACAGCACTCTAAGCAAACTGTCTAACAAGGTTGCTCAGATTGTCAGCAGTATCCATATAGATTAAGAACAGCAGAGGGACTATATCACTACCTGGCGGAGCACCAGATATCACTTCCGGTTTATTCGATGTTTCCTTCATTATCACAAACTGCGATCTTTACAACAAGAAATTACGAATCCAGTTGCCCATCTGAGACAATACCCCGTAGGGACGCTATTTGACTAAACTCGGCTTTTGAGCGTTCTGGAACCACAAAAATGTAGAATCAACTAGCTGTATCCGGCCACTCTTCGCTGTGGGTCATTCTGCTTGAATGGAAAAGAAAGAAAACACGAATCACATGTTTCTAATATGTATGGGAATTGGACTTACGTTCTAATCTCCTTCACTCCCCTATCTCTTTTTCGCCCTCCACCTTTCCATCTCCTCCTCCTTACCCCTATCTCTGCCCATCTCCTCCTCCCACTCTCTCTGTCCATCTTCTCTTCTCCCCTATCTCTCTCCATCTCCTCCCGCCGCCTCTTTCTCTCAACTCTTTCCCTGTCCATCGTTTCCTCCACCCTGTCTGTCTCCACCTGCCCCCTCTCCTTACTCATGTCCACCTTCTGGTTGTCTATGTCCATTTCCTCCAACCCCTCTGTCCATTTCCTTTTTCTCCCTCTCACTGACTGACACACGTTGTGGTTAGAGTTACTACAAGCCACACCACAAATTGGGAAAAGGGGCCAAATTTCTAGTAGTTTACTGTCGAGTTTATTCATATCTTACAGAAACTAGCAGTACGGCAATAAGCAGCCTTTTAAACACGCCGCTAACGGCAATCAAATAATTTAAAGCAAAACAACAATTTTTAAAAAATTTCTTTTTTTTTTAAAAAAATAGAAGTAACAGTACTGCAGTAAACAACCATTCAAAACACGCCGCTAACGGCAATCAAGTAATTTACAGCAACGCAACAGTTTAAAAATTTCTTTTAAGAACGGCAATCAAGTCATTTATAGCAATCCAACAGTATAAATTTAAAAAAAAGAAAAAAAGAAAAAACAGAAGCCAACAGTACGGCAATAACAGCCTTTCAAGTAATATATAGCCTTTCAAGTAATATATAGCAATACCACATTTAAAAAAATTCTTTAAAAAAAACGCAGAAGCTAGCAGTACTGCAATAAACAACCTTTCAAAACACCCCGCTCATGGCAATCAAGTAATTTATAGCAATACAACAGTTCAAAAAATTTTAAGAACATTAGTAAACAGGCTACTAAAGTAAATACAGAACTTTTTAATAAAGTACGGTGAGATAGTGAAGCTACCAACACCGCCATTAAAAAAAAATCAAAGGTCTCAGCAAACACACGATTAATGGCAATAAAGGAATGCAGGAATTTAAAAAAGTTTTTAAGCAAGTGTCCTGGAATATCATTAGAACATAACAGATATGACGGACTCTTGTAAGGCGGCCACAAATCACCCACTTAGGGATGCTCAGGCTAGTCAGAATACTGACCAATTTAAGTACGCCCGTAAACACAATTGACCCTCTCAGGCTGGTCACTGCACCGACTTTTAGCCAACGAAAAGTTGTAATAAGATGGCTTAATTTGCTGACAGAATTAGAGCTAACCTCACGCAAGGAAACATTACACCACTCAGTCCTGAATGAGCGACCACATGATCAACCAACAAGAAGCGAAACAATTGAACTGCCAAAACTACACCTCCCATCGGGCAGTAACGAGAGGAGGAGGAAAGATCACTGTCTTCAATTACACTGGTGCCGGGGACAGGAAACCCGACCGTCGGAGGCCACAAGGCAGAAGAGACACTGATTACACAAACTTATTACTTAATGATTAAACCTTCCACGAACTTAACTTGCAATTATGCTTGAACAGGCAGTACACGACTCCGATGGCAAGGATCCACACATCCGATCGCGCACGCGTCGCCGGTGTACCCAACACGCCACGGTCTCGCGACAACACGCTCTGTCACCGGAGTTCACGTCTTCTCTGCAACGTTGGCGGGTAATGACAGCTCCTTCATGTTAGGTGTCTTCTTTTTAAACTCCAGAGTTCAAACGGAGGACTTAAAGAAGCTTGTTAACGTCCCGACAAGGTGAAATGAACAGCAACTACTCGTGGGGCGATTCTGTATACAAACAACCCGCGGGGAGCTCTTCCGTCAACTCGACCCGCTCGTTACACACAACCGACATACATCACGTGGCGACTCGGTACAACCGACCATGCCTGGTCCGCGCTGGCGAGCCACACTGCCCTCCCGTGTCCACCAGACTCCCTGAGGCCACGCCCCAACTTCCACGCCACCACACGAAGTTACCACCGGTCAAAGATCTCATTTCCTCCATAGCGGTTTCCCGTAAGCAAACCGCAGATATCGATAGCCGAGGGAAAAGACAACCAAGCAGCCACTTAATGGTTCAAATGGCTCTGAGCACTATGGGACTCAACTGCTGAGGTCATTAGTCCCCTAGAACTTAGAACTAGTTAAACCTAACTAACCTAAGGACATCACAAACATCCATGCCCGAGGCAGGATTCGAACCTGCGACCGTAGCGCCACTTAATGACAGACAACATATCAAACAAACATGTCACGGGAAGAAAAGGAAAACCAATGCAATCTAAACACAAGGTGTAGCACGATTCGATACACGGCTCACTGACCTTGAGCGCTGTTTATTGTTACTTCAAATTCAGATTCACTTGTAGTCTTCTCATTTCTCATCATAACCAATAACCTACAAATAGAACTTTCCTGTTTGCCTACAGACTTTCACATATAACACAGACCACGTTTTCGATAAATTAAAATTCAACGTTGTGCTAAAATTTCGAAGCAGTTGATGAAAAACTTCCCATCATTAACGATTTTGGTCAAACCAAGATTTACATTTTTATAACGTTTCTCCTTTTTATTACATGTACACCAGGTAGTGTTCCGGTAGGTACACAAAAACACTCGAGTGTTCAAATGGAACGTTTTGTTAAAATTTCAAAGTAATTCATGAAGAGCTTCGGAAATTTGAGATTTTGAAGAAACGAACATCTACGTTTGTACTTACGGAGAAACTGAAAATGGTCCTAATGGCAAATTTCCGAAGTTGTTTGGCCGAATCCATTGAAATTTTCACACGACATTGCGTTGAAATATGTTTTGTTTTATATACCTATTTCTAATATATATAATCGACACTTCTTATAAATTCAACAATAGAGAAAAGTTAAAAAATCTCTAAAAGTTATGTATATTAACGAAATAGGCACCTAAAAATGCGCCTATATTAGAATGATGCAACGTCGTGTCAAAATTTCAAAACGGTCGGTCAAGAACTTTCATAGAAACATGTTTCCGAATAAACGAA
The DNA here is from genome assembly GCF_021461395.2 of Schistocerca americana. Lineage (NCBI taxonomy): Eukaryota > Metazoa > Arthropoda > Insecta > Orthoptera > Acrididae > Schistocerca > Schistocerca americana. The sequence continues at coordinate 112,146,372 of NC_060127.1, read as the reverse complement.
AATTTATAGTCTTGTTTATATAGATTTAAGATCCTCTGTCGATATCAATTATTACTTTGTGACAATAAAGAGGTAGTTGTTTCTCACACGAACGATATTATTTGAATCCTTGCTGACTGTGTGTCAACAGGTCATTTTTTTCGAGCTAATTTTAATGTTTGAATACAATGTATGTACTTAAATCTTAATTCAAATCGCCGTCAGCGATATTGGACTATAACTCATCGCATTACTCTTACTTTCTTTCTTGAGTATTTGTGTGACCTGAGCAACTTCCCAGTCTTTAAGTACGAATCTTCCGCCGAGCGAGCAGTTTTATATAATTATGAGGTTCGGACCTACTATATCAGCATGCTCTCAAAGGAATGTAACTTGATATACAACCTGTACTGGAGGACTTGCCTTTATTAAGTGAATTAAGCTGCTCTGCTACACCGAAGATATCTACATCCAAGTTACTCATGTTGACATCAGTAGTTGATTCGAATTCTGGAATGTTTACTTCGTCTTATTTGGTGAAGGAATTTCGGGAAGTTGTGTCTAGCGCCTCCAGTTTGGCCGCACTGTCAACGGTAATATTAACTTCGCTATCGTACAATGAAGGTATTGATCGTGTCTTGCCACTTCACATAAGACCATAATTTCTTTTGATTTTCTGTCAGGTTTCGAGACAGAGTCTCGTTGTGGAAACCGTTAAAAGCATCTCGCCTCGGAGTTCGTGCTAAATTTCCAGCTTCTGTATAACTTCGCCAATCCTGGAACCTTTGCGTTCTTTTAAATTTTTGCATCAGTGTTCTGACCTGTTTTGTGTAACATGGGGGTCAGCCCCATCTGTTATTAATTTCTTGGTAGAAATCTCTCCATTGCTACTAAAATTATTTCTAAGACACTCAGACATCCCACTTGGCTGCGTACTAAAAGTCGGTCCTGTCGACGATGCTACAAAAGGTGAACGCCATAATCTCGCAAGCAATAATAGTAGCCTCTACCAATTCAGCTAGCAACATGAAACCAGAGAGAATCCCTTCCGACTCAAAGCGACGCGTATCATTCGTACCGCCATGAGCCAATACCTGCAATTGGTAGAACACTGTGTTCATCTGGAAGCACCCATTCCACATCTGGGACGGCTGCCCTCGATATGCACAAAGAATGCGCACTGTATTTCTTCCCCGCCTAGGCAGCCATGTCCCTAAGGGACCCCACTGTGCGTCTAATATTGAAAGTCCGAACTACCCTCTGTCACCGCCTGGATGCTGCAGGCTGAGAGACTCCCCTAAAAGAGGACAATCGACTGCATTTGACCCAGGATCTGTATCAGACAGCGCCTTGAACCTGTTTGTAAGATGAACTGGGGAGGCCGTTTGATCAGGCTCCCAGAATGTCTTTCACTGAATGCCACGCCTTGTAACTAACTGGTGAGGGGTTACCCTTAGTGCATCCAGTAAATGGGGCATCTACACCAGTGAACCAATCTTCGAGAAAATTTCCCCTTTCTGTATCCAAAAACGTTCAAACGGCATTGCTGGCGTAAGTCAAGGATTCTGAAATGGAACACTGTTGGCTGAAGCGTCTAGAGACAGCTAAAAGCGTCATGGAATGTGCCAATGAAACCGAACTCCACAACACCTTGAACTACAGCAAAGGTGTTGTCTCAAGTAGAGATCTAGTAGATGTTCCCAAAGAGGAAGCGAAAGCTGAGTAGGCCTAAGGAGGCCTTGCTGAAGTGTGAAATGAAGTGTAAAGGTTGGATAGCGACCTGGTCAAAACATACTAATTTATAATTGCTATTAACAGCACAAAACCTGTGGAACACGTCAAGGCAGGTTTCCTTCATCTAAGTCAGTGGGCTTACGTCCCCAGCCCAATGCACTGTTTTAAATGCCATCACTATGGGCACACTACTCTCGGTTGTAAGGGGGAAGCTATTATTGGCTCCTCAAAAGTACGTCGACTGCTGTGGGAAACGCACTGTCTGGTGTAGGGACTGCAGTATCTTCCTTGAAGAACGAAAGATTAAGGAGCTGAAAACATGGAGATGTGTCCCATATGGCGAGGCCTAAAAATCTTTTAGGCCATGCAACTTCACACATTCACTACATCTTTCGCTTCAGCCTTTAAAAAGGCTATTCCAACAGCTGGTGCCTTTACACAAATGGAGGCTGCTAGTGCTACTAACTGCATTGATCAACGCCTATGTAAAACTGCAGTTGTTTCAGAGCCCACTGAGAACAACAGCAAGGCCAAAGTTGCCACGTTTGCATAGTTTCAGAATCTCCATGTGCCATGTCTGGTACCAAACCCAACACTGCCCCTACCACTGGTGTGGTAGCCTATACAAAGCCTCCTCAGGCCAATTACGCAAATGAAAAACTTCCAACAGAGATGAAAACAAGCAGTAAACTGTCAGCCGAGGTGGACGTCATTTGATCTCAGGGTTCTACTGCTTCTGCTTCAGAGCTGATGGAATGAGAATTCTACAAAGGGCAACCATCCATAACCAAGAATGAACCTCCACCCACTGCAAACTCCCTCCTTGGTGCAGACAGGCTGAAAGTGCAATGATAATTGGCTCCCGTACTATACTGGAACATGAACGGGGTCATGGCTCAGGTTGTGGGACTGAAACTCCTAGCACAGGCACAACTCCTGTTTTGTGTTTAAAGGAAATATATTACAGACACCCCTATGCTGCAGAGGTTTACCATCCGCCACATGGATGACCTGGCTGGGGAAAGAGCCAAGGGAGGAGGCGCTGTGTCCGTCGAAATAATGCACATCACTCCTCTGCACACTCCTTGGTTACTGACCATAGACGTTCCAGTGGCTCAGAAGATCATTCTCTGCTGAAGGCGTTTACCTTCACAGGACATAGTAGTCTCTGTCCCTCGCATACTACTTTGAACTACTCTACTGCCATTTTCTCCTACTGGGCGCCTCTATGGCCACAGTGTACTGTGAGGCTCGAACTCAAGTTGCCCTTTTGGAGAGGCTCAGGGTGTTTCAAGGGTCATGTATCCTCAACACAGGCTATCCCACTCATTTCTCAGCTGCTACTGCATCACTCTAAGCTTTCGACCTCTCACAGTCTCCCTCTTCTGGATGGATTGTTACTGGAAAGGAACATTCCAACATGGATGGTCAACAGAGTTAAATGGAGATAACTCAACCAGCTGGCTTTATTTAAACACTGAGGCAGCGACCAGGAATGAGTGGACCACATCACACGACTGATACACCATGCTGTTGATTTATCCATCCAAAAGTCCTCACGTCATGTTGGGATGCGAGCTGTACCTTAGTGGACCAATGAGAAGCGCTCAGCAAATTGGGTCAGGCGTGAGGTTCTATGACAGTTTAAATGCTGCTTACCAGCAGACAACCTCGATGTCTTTCGAGTCATGAGAACCAGAAAAAGACCTTTGATTGTGGAGAGCAAGAAAAGAACAATGCAAGCATTCCTGGACTCTATCAACCATCACTCTTGTTCTGAAAAAGTATGGGAGCCATTTGGAGAATTCCCGGTAAACACACTGGTTTACTCACATGAGTAGTGCTGATACATGGGTGTCTCTAAATACTGTCAGGGGATATTGCACAGATGATGGTAGAGCATATTGCAATGTCTACGGCCACTGCCAACCAGGATGCGGTGTTCTGCTACTATCGTGGGACTGCAGAGCCTGGTTGAACTTCACATCCAACAGTTTGGATACTTACAACTGCACATTCGCCATGTTGGAACAGGATTCTGTGCGGTCTGAGGCCTGTGATTCTGCACCCAGCCACGTACAAGTCAGGTACAGCAGGCTTCGACATTTGGCAGCTGTTTCAATGGAAACTCTTTTCAAATGTTTTAATTTGATATGGCAGACAGGTCACCTTCCCAACTCGTGAAAAGAGGCGATTTTCACACGTGTCAGCAAACAGGGAAGAACAACACGTGTCCCAGTAGTTACCAGAGCGTAGCCTTATTGCGCCGTACAGGAAAGATCACGGAACGAATGGTTAACTGTCGTCTGGTCTGGATGTTAGAGACCAGGCAGGTCCTTTGTCGATCTCAGTGAGGATTCAAGAGATTTCGATGTACTGTCGACAACCTGACCCTGCTAGATGTGGCTGCGTAGCACACTTTTCTACGTAAACATCACTGTTAAGGTATATTCCTTGATACTGGTAGGGCTTGGAGACACAAAATTCTAGGGCACCTCCACCAATAGGGCTTTCGTATCCACCTCCCCATCTTCATACAGTCTTTCCTGTGTAACAGGTTTTTTAGGTTCCGAGTTGGTAACACACTGTTGGATCGTTTTAAGCAGGAACATGGTGTCCTTCAGGGCAATGTTTTAAGTGTCACCTTCTTTATCATAACTATAAACAGTAGCACGTCTACAGCAAGCATAACAACGGTGGCTTGTTTGTTTCATCCTGCAGTGCAGAGGTTAGTGGGCTACAAAACTTCCTGTAGATAACTGTGTGTGTCCATGTCAATCGTTCTCATAGGAACACGGACTCGTCTAAAGGGACGGCGTGGCGCCACTCTTGTGTTCTCTATTGTCGTGGGGTTCACCACTGTGCTACGGCGTCCACGGGATGCTGCAACCATTCTTGCCGTGCTGACAGTCGGTGGAGCTCCAGACAAACTCGCCCACACTTCGATATTCGAAGGTCAGCCAAGGTACCCAACCATGCGAGCACAAACGCTGTGGATCGAGAAACCCCATCAGGAAACGACACTTTCGTGGCAATGTCGAATTGCGGCATCGCCTGTTTGCTGATTCCCCATCTCACATATATCATGACACGATATTCCCGGTGACATCCAAATACAGATGTCGTACGAGTGACTAACTATATTATCTTTCCTTATACACGAAATGTGGATGTTGTTACTCCTGTCTAGGTTGGGTGTTGTAACCTCCCCACAAAAATAATATTATAATAAATAATATGAATATGATGATTCTAATTTTTGTGTAACCTCAGAACAAAACTGGTTTCCATTTATAACCTCCCTACAGAAATTCATTCGCATTTAACCTTCACACAAAATTTGTTTCCCATTTAATGTACCCACAAAATTCTTTTCTCATTTAATGTAAGCTCGAAACAGAAAAATTCCTAAACCTCGTAATAAAAAAATAAATAAATTCAGTTACCTGGTAAATTTTGGACGACAGCAGTGCTGCGTCATGGCCCTGTAAGATCATTCTGAATAAAAAGCAAAAATTCTTACCTCAATAAAGTCGGCAACTATCTGCTCTTACAATAGCTTTTTTCGGCACAGCTCTGTGCAATGCTGGCCTATAGATTTGTCATTTATGAAACGAAACAACTGATTTTTCTTTTGCAACAATCGGAATGATCATGGATTGGAGAAATTAGTAAATTCTTTAAATTGAAATGAATGCTTGTTAGAAATTACTTTATATGACAAGGATTATTATTAGGACATTTTTAAAAGATTTACATGGGAGTTCACATAACATTACTAGATATGCGCGAGGCTGCTTTTACCTTATACTATAACGCTCAGGCTCCGCCATCGCTGCACCACGACTGGCCCAGCCAACACGATACACCAGACTGATCGCTAGCAACAACTTACTGCTACACAGTTCCTACTGCATACAACACTGCTCTTTGGTCTCAGATTCTCTTATAGCTTACATATCGCAGGAGCAATACACCTCTTACATAACCCTCCACTGGGGGGGCAAAAATTTGACAGCGATGGTGAGTCAATTGGACTTGCTATGAGCAAAAAAAATTTTCTATAATCTACTTAATTAACTAAGTCTACAGTCACAGAGTATATACACTATTGATAAGTACAGAAAGACAAAATGTATGGGCAATGAATACAAAATATATTAACAAATGACATAAAGTGCACACGCGCTGTAAAACTCTTTAGCATTTTTACAACTAATAAACATATCAAGTAGTGAAATAATGCACACACGCACTGTAGAAGTCTTTAGCATTTTTACATAACATATCATGGAGTGAAATAAAGTGCACGTGCACTGCAGAAGTCTTTAGCATTTTTACAAGAACTAGGAAAGGAATGGGAAGGATTGCATCATGGTCGTAGCACAGTAGGTTGCATGTAGCTGCACTGAAAGTCCATATCTTTCTACAGAAGCACATCACCAAGTGAGACTATCTGAAGTTCTCTTCCATGAAGTATTAATCAGTGTAGCCAAGACACTGAAATGTCGTATTAATATTCAATGTTATCATTTGGTAGTACATTAGGTACACCAAACAGTGGAACCATAATAACATCTCCATTGTTCAAGGTGGTGGACACCATGATGTGTCAACACCACACTCTTTCACCAACGTAGAATTAGTGCAAAAACCAAATATGGTGCTCCATGATCATAAGGATGGACAGGACAGACGGATATTGCAGTAATTTCTGCTAATTAGGTCAGAAGGTGAAGGACATTAAGTCTTATGCTAGTCATCATTGAGAATTACACTAGTCTATCAACCGATTAGAGTAATTGGTGGCACTCATTGCCTAGTTACTAAACATGTCTGTACTATGTATGAAGTATTACAGAACATTATTCATAAGTCATCTGATTACAGTGAACATTGGCACTCATTGGCCAGTTAGAAGCCATTTTATGCATTATACAAAAGTGATCATTCAAAGCAAGAGTTAATTAATGACATACCATTTACATAATTCATCTAGTTATAGTAATCATTGGCACTCATTGGCCAGTTACAAACCATCAGAAGTCATCATTCAAAACAGGAGCTAATGAGTGTAGCATCAAGCTACTGGTATTCATATATAATAGCATGTAAGTGACATAATACAAATTTAAAATATAAGAAACAGTGGCATTCATTGGCCAGTTACTAAACATATAGCAAGTATTGAATATTACAAAACATTTTCATCATTCAAGTGACATACGACATATTTAAAATAATTATTGGCACTCATAGGCCAGTTACAAACCATCAGCAGTCATCATTCAAAACAAAAGTTAATTAATGGCATAGCATTTATAGAGTATAACAAAAATATTATTTACAGAAATTATTGGCATAGTATTTATGCATTATTACAAAACATCATTCAGTGTTACTCTGAACTCATCATTCAAGTGACATAGGACATATTTAAAATGTAACACACTATAACTATTACTCAAGGTCTGTGGTTAGAAAACATCATTCAGTATTACTCAGAACTCTCGTAAACTGGTAGCAATATTTGGGACTGGTAATATTTTTTTTGTGCTAGCAATGCATTGCGTTGGGATCGATAATTAATTGCTGGGGCATGAAAATATTTGCTTTTGACTTATTGCTGCAAATAACGATTAGTAACGTCATTCGTCATGAGTCAGCTGTAGCAAGGTTATAAAACAAGTGGAGTATATGTGATCACATTCATGTATGACACACACAAATGGGTAAAAAAATGCAAGTACTAGAACAGGTTTAATAACTAACTGCTAATAGCACATTAATTTCATGAATAGCTTCTCCTAGAAAAAATACAAAATGGATTATTAAGCTGAAAGAAGAAACGCATATTATGCTGAAAAGTAGTGAACTTCGAATTAACAGGTAATGAATCGTGTACTCTAGCTGTCCTTTCCAAAACATTGAGTCATTATACCATGCGACATACTGCCAAAATGAACTGCAACAAACACTTAAATAACTACATAGCATCTCTTAACTAATAGTAAATATATAAACTTCTCTCATCTGAAAAGAATAACTTCATTATTCATATCACCATAACTTCATTACTATCATCACCTGCAAAGAAAAACTTCATTCTTCATATTAGCATATTCTTCATATAACTATTCATCACCATTCATTATCATCTGCAAAAAAAGACACTTCATTATTCATTATTCATATTACCATTTACTTCATACAACTATTCATAGTATAGAGTTCCTTATTTCTAGCATATTTCATCACTAAAACTATGATGTGTAGTTCTGTCTGACAGCCTGCATCAATCGCCTCGTGTTCTGAAAGAAAAATAATTAGTTAAGACTGCTATCATACAATGTGTATAGTATATTCTTGTTAGTGTTTGTTAATTCTGATCCATTTACTCTTCGTGACGAGATATTGCATCTTCTTTCGTTCATTCCGAAGGTGAAATTCCCATTTCATAGTAATCCACTGTGGTTTGTTTAATTTATTTCTTTTACACGTTATTGCTTTCTGAAAATGATGAATATGGATTAATATCTTGCATTTAAATCATATACCCATTAAATAAAAACTGGTTTCTAGTGATATAATTAAGCATACAGCATAGCATGACAGAAAACGTATTATGTCAAAAACATAGAGAGTGTTCAGGTGCAAAAATGTACACACTGTCTCATAATGCAGTAGCAAAAAAAAAAAAAAAAAAAAAAGTAAAATAGTCACGATGTTGAGATATCATAAGGCAAAATGTCAAAGTCAACTGGTGTTTGTTACATCTCAAACATTTCATAGTGCATACAAACAAACAGGAAAACAATCACACATACATGAAAAAAGGGAAAATGTGCACAGTCTGATATACAACGACAAGAAATGACTTTCTTTGTGTTCATCTTGTATGTTGTGTAGTTGATAGAGGCGAGAGTTGAAGACTTTAGTGGAGAAAGAATTTGATAAAATTAATGTGTCACTAGATAGAATTGCATAATTGGTCATAAAATATGTAAGTTTATCTGGAAAAATGTGCACAGTCTTATGTGTAACGACAAGAAAAGCGACCTACTAACCTTATCTTGCCGGGCACTTGCCAAGAAAAAATATGATAATCATCAGTAAGTAGTCATATAAATATAATTGCTTAAGTGGTCATAAATTATGTAAGTTTGCCTGGAAAAATGTGCACGGTCTGATGTGTAACGACAAGAAATGCGACCTACAAACCTTACCTTGCCGGGCACTTGCCAAGAAAAAATATGATAATCATCAGTAAGTAGTCACATAAATATAATTGCGTCATTGGTCACATAAAAATCAGGAAATGGCATTACAGTGTGATAAATCATAAAGTATGTTCATTCAATAAAGTGTTTAATATTGGAGACATGGTGATAGCCTTCGCTTTTTCTGGTTCTCAAAGTTTCGACGTGTACTACATTGGGGTGAGGAATGCTGCGAATTCAATATGGACCTGCATATAGAAGCTCAAATTTACTGCATCTATTCTTTCCTCTGTTGGATAGATAGTGTGTACGTACTAATATCTTCTGTCCAATGTGAAAGTCACGGCGTGTACAAACCTGTTTTTGCTGTCTTCTCCGGCGCTCCGCGGCACGTTTGATGTTGTTCAGCACAATGTCAATTATTTCATGGTGTCGTAGTCGACGAGATGTAGGAAAGGATACTAATTCTTTAATTTTGTTAGGTTGTTCAACATTTTTCATTACAACAGTCGGAGATAGCATAGTAGATTCATTTGGTATCGAGTTAATTACATCCTGGAATGACAGTATGTGTGCATCCCTACCAATATGTTTTTTATGGCAGTATATTCTACACAGTTTACCAATTTCTTTCATTAGTCGTTCACAAGGGTTCGAAGAAGCGTGATACTTGGATATATAAATTGGAGAAGTGGTTCTAGCTCGTAACATACGTGTCCATATAGCAGATCGAAACTGTGGTCCATTGTCGGAAATTACTTTCAATACATGTCCTACATGAAATAGAAAATGTTTTACAAATGCTATCGAAACAGTTTTAGCAGTAGCTTTGCGTAATGGAGTGAAGGTAACAAATTTTGAAGTGAGTTCAACAGCGACAAAGATGTAACAAAAACCTCTATTAGTTCTGGGAATCGGACAAAAAATGTCTACAGCGGTCATGTGTCTCAATTTAACAGGTACAATGGGATGTAACGGAGGAATATGTGAAGTCGTGTCTGACTTAGCTTTCTGGCAGATTTTACACGACGCTAAAACTCGTCGAATACGTTTCTCCATGGTGGCAAAATAACAGTTCTGTCTCAGTATAAGAAAACATTTTCTGGCACCGTAATGTGCGTAACTTAATGAGTATACCAAATTAATTTGTTAACAAGCTCGACAGGAATACATAATAACCAATTGTTACAGTGCAGGTGAGAGCGGCGAAACAGAATATTATTGCGTACAGGGTAATGGTTTCTAATGGTAACATTATTCCTATCTTGCCAAAGGTGTTTAATTTCTTTCCATACGTTGTCTTTACTCTGCTCTTGTGCTATGTCTCGTAATGACGACGAAATGAAATTTTCAAATGCAACTTGTTGAATATACATGACGCTGAAATTTGCTTTGCAGAAGTTGGTTGCGATGTCTTGCTGATTGTTGCTGAGAGAACGGGATAGTGCATCTGCTACAATATTTTGTGTAACGGGAATGTGAACAATTGTAAAATTAAATTCCTGTAAATAAAGTTTCCATCTGCTTAACCTGTTGTGTGTAAATTTTGCTGAAAGTAAAAACTGTACCGCTCTATGATCTGTGTAAACGGTCGTATGTCTTCCATAAAGAAAATGCCAAAATCTCGTAAATGCCCATACAACACATAATGTTTCAAGTTCTGTGACAGAATTATTGCGTTCAGCAGGTGACAGAATGCGACTCGCAAAGGCGATGTTTTTAATTACTGTAGAACCATCTTCTTCAATTTCCTGAAAAATGTGTACGCCTAAAGCGGTGTTAGAACTGTCGGTGGCAATGGAAAAATTTCTAGTAAGATCTGGATGTGATAAAAGTGTTGCATTCAACAAAGCTTCTTTCAGATTCACAAATTCAGAATGTGCTTGGCTATCCCAGGACCAAATAGTGTTTTTACCCGTCAATTGACATAATCTAGGGGTGTCTAAAGCAGAGTAATAAATAAATTTACGAAAAAAGTTAATTAAACCCAAAAAGCTGCGTAGTTGTTTCTTCGTCGTTGGAACAGTAATGTCACGTAAAGCTTGAAGTTTTTCCGGGTCAGGCGCAATGCCTCCTGCTGAAATTACATGTCCAAGAAATTTTATAGAAGTTTTGCCAAAGTGCGATTTGTTAAGATTAACTGTGAGTCCTTGTGCACGAAAAGTTCGTAACAGTTGTTCAAGAACCAGATTGTGTTCAGACCAGTTAGCTTCTGCAGTAAGAATGTCTTTACATACGTCGTGATTCTGTCTTTAAGTTCTGTCGGGAGTATAGTATTCAAACCGCGAATAAATGCTGCTGAAGAAATAGTTAAACTGAACGGCAATTTGCAAAACTGGTAACAGTCACCAAAACAGAGAAAAGCCGTGTACTTTCTGCAGTCCGGATGGAGCTGAATTTGCCAAAATCCCGATTTCAAATCTAATGTGGAATAAATAGCAGTACCATGAAATTTCTGTAGAAGTTCTTCAAGTGCTTGTGGGCGATCTGTTTCATTAATAACAATGTCATTGATGTGACGCGAATCAAGTAAGAGGCGAAGTGAACCATCCTTTTTCTTAACAATATGGAGCGGATTTATGTACGGACTAACTGCCGGTTCAATAATTCCTTGGTCAAGCATAGCTTGCAATTCTTTCTTAACTTGTTCTCTGTGAATATATGGAATAGGACAATGTTTGGCTTTAAATGTATCGTGCTGTTTAACTTGAAATTCATACATAAAACCGGACATAGTACCAGGGACGTTGTCAAAAACTGGAGCTTGCTGTAAAAGAATTTTGCGTAGTTGCGTGCGTTCGTCGTCTGTATTTGCACTGCTCTGTTTAACTTAAATCATTTGCATAACGTCACAGTCGGCTTCGTCTGGAGTATTATAGTTGTGTACGTACGTATCTGTGAACAATGTGGAATGACAGTCTATGTTACATGATGCGGAAATGACCTCTGTACGATTAATTGTTTGTTCTTCTGCAGATAAAGAGTGCTGAAATTCTAAAGCCAGTTGTACATTTTCATCCTTTAACATTAAATAGGAGTTTTGAAAGTCAATAATTGCGCCGTGTTGTACCAGAAAATTCGTACCTAAAATAACGTCTGTTGTCAATAAGGGAACAATCCAAAAATTTGAGTGAAATGTATGACCTGCAATACAAAATGATAAATGTGTGTAATTTTACATCTACTCCTCTACCAGATACTGCTGCTTTTGCTTTTGTTTTACCTAATGGTAACGTAGGATAGGTATTCTCTTTGTTACATTCGTTGAAAGTTTCCTCATTTACAACTGACACAGGTGATCCAGAATCGATTACTGCTGAAAATTTGGATGATCCAATCTTTACTTCAATGACTGAGTGTGAAATGGTTTTTTGAATAACTGGTCTTTCCTGCAAAAGAGTGTCTCGGATGTCGTCAAAAGTAATATTTTCGTGAACAAGGTTCTGTGTGTCAAAGGTATTGCTTGCGTCGCTGGAAGATGCAACCTGTATTGTACCTAGTCAAATTCTATCTGACGTGCTATTATTTACGGGAGGATGTTGTGGCATTTCAACTATTTGTACTGTTCTGTTATTTCTTCCTGACGTATTACGTTCGGGACGATATCTACTGTCTGGTTCATTCATGATAATCTGTTGTTGCGGATGATTTTGTTGCTGGTAAGACCGACTGTTATTAAACGTACGCTGAAAATTGTGCTCGTTATTTTTACGTCTGTCATAATAGTCATTGCTATATGGCGCATTGCGATATGAGTTGAAATGGTGTGTTTTCTGTATGTAGCTATTTCTTTGTTGCTGTGCGTTACTATTTGGCGGAGCCGATGCTATACGTGCAGGCGGCGAAACATTAAAGCTTGGTTGACCTCGCAGACTACATTGTTGGTTAGGTATGCTAACCGGCTGGTTTTGATGCTGTTGTGGGGAAAAACCTCTATTGTTACCAAAATGTGGTTCCTGTTGCTGATAATTTTGACGATACTGATAATTAAAATTTTGTCTGTTATTAAAGTTCTGGTGGTTGTCGTTCCTGAAGCGTCTATTAGCTTTGCTATTGAAATAGCGTGGCTGATCGTAATTGCTGTAGCCTTGTTGACCTTGGTTATTATGTGAAAAATTTTTGTTTATGAAGGAATAATCTGATTGCTGAACTTCCAAAAGCTGTAACAGATCTCTGAATGCCGAAATATTTTCTTTCTGCTGACCCGTTAAAAGTGATACTCTTAATGAACGTGGTAATTTAGAAATACACAATTGAATAAGTGCAGATTCACTGTATGGTTCACTTAAGTACTGCTTTTGTTGGACCATGTGTTCAAAAAATTGCGTGACAGTGGAAAAATTTGAGTTCTCACAATTCGGTAAGCTAATTAATTGATCCTTGATTCCGCACTGTGTCGTCTTCGACCAATACGCTGACAGAAAAGCGTTCTGAAATTCTTCTACCGAATAGCATTGTCTCGCGATCGGTCTCATACGAGTTGCCGGTTCGCCTTCCAAAAAACTGCAAATAAATTCAAGTTTCTGTGTTACGGGCCAAGTCGGTGGAAAAGCAAAGCTAAATTGTTGTATCCAATCCAAGGGGTGAATCTGCGTTCTGTCATTATTAAATACTTTAAATTTTCTCACGGATAGAAAGTGCTTGTAATCAAATTATCGTCTCTGTATGTCTGAACAGGTGCAGCATTGTATGATAATCTGTTTGTCTGTGACTGTTCGGAATCTAACTCACATACTCTCTGTAAATTGCCTAAATTATACTGGCTGTGTGAGTCTGACAAATGTTCGCAAAGTGGCGTATGCTGTTATGTGTTAAAGGTTGAAATATTTTTCATCTCCGTTACTTCGTGCTTTAAAGTTGACAATTTCCTACGTAATGTATTATTGGACGAACCTATCTCACTGATCGTCTGCTGTAAATTTTGGAATTCGGGTGTTTGATTAGACGAAACTGGTGACGTATCGTCTGATTTGGTGTCATTATTACTTTCGATAACGTCAATACGACTGGCCAATTCATCATATTTTTCAGTCAGTACCCTTACCTGATCATCGTTTTTAGTATCGCAAGTATTAATTTGTTCTTGTATTTTACGTGTGGTTTTGTTTAATTTCTTAACGTCTGCTTTGATGGCATCGGGATCTTGTATTAGTTCTAATTGTTCAAGTCTGTCGGTCACTGTCTGAAAGTCTACTGTGTGTGTGTCTGCTTTGTTTTAAGATCAGAGATTTCATCATGTAATTCGGAGTTCAACTGTTTGATAGCATTAATTTCGTCTGATACTGTAGCAATATTGTTGTCTACGTATGTTTTTGCTTTCGTAAACAATTTACGCTTATCTTTCTGTCTCTGTGCAGTAATTGTTTCCATGACTTGTTGCTTTACTTTATTCTGTTCCTGTATAAATTTACGGTAACGCGTTTCACTGTTTTGTAGGTGGTCATTAAAACGTTCGTCAATTTGGCTGTTCTGTTGGTCAAATTTCGCGTCTACTTTCGCATCCAGTGTACGTGAAAGTTCTGCTGACATTAATTTAAACTCGTCGCGTATGTGTGTTGCGTTTTCAGAGCATTGTTTAGCGACTGCACTAATTTCGTCTCTAAGTAATTTAGTTGTGGCTGCATGTGTATTACTTAATTGTTGCGTCACAGATCTAATTTCTTCACTACTGTTCCTAGCACAAGCCTTAATTTCTTCACGTAATTGTTCTTTAGTATCATGACATTGCGCGGCAACGGCTGCAATCTGTTCACTAAGTTGTTTGTTCTGTTCATTTAGGTTGTCGTGGTTTTCATTCGACTGTTTGAAATTTTCATTAAGGTTGTCTTGTCATCCATTCAACTGTTTGTTCGATTCATTAAGTCGTTTGAAATTGTCGTCTTGTTCTTTCTTAGACTGTAGCAATACTGCCATAATTTGATCCAAGCCAAAATTAGCGACTCTATTTTCTATGCTGTATGACGGTGTATCTACATGTGTCACATTTTGTGTAACCATTTGGTCATCCTCTGATTGTTGAAAAGGTTTGTTAATCAGATGTGCACTATTGGTCACTAAATCGGAATCAAACAAATCTGGCACATTTTGAGTACATTGTTCACCTTCGTTAGAAACAATTATCTGTTCACTGTGTAAATTTTGCAAATCAGGTGTGTTAAACAGGGCAGCGTTCATTGTAACAGAACGTGCCGCGTCATCAATTGTCATTAAATTAACAGAGGACACAATTGAATTTGTTTGCTCCTCATTAGCATTAAAATCATTACTAGTGGTCGGTACGCACTGTTTGCCTGTAAATGGAGGATTATCATTAAGACACTGAGTGTCACTAGTATTATCTGTCAAATTATTCGAATCGGCTATTTCACTCATTGCACATCGCGATGTACTGTTAACAGTTTTTTGCGGCATTTTTCACAAATCAAAATTAAGCAAAAATGGAGCAAATACAGTTACAACACAGAGCAACAAATTGTCGATGGTCTGTGAAAGAAAGAGTGACAAATTAGCAAATCCGTTGCGCCAGATGCAAACTACATATAAGTAAATAAGAGCTGATATATGCCTACTTCTCAGAGACTCACAAAGAAATACGATCCTGGCCGGTTGTCGCCAAGTATAACCTCCCCACAAAAATAATATTATAATAAATAATATGAATATGATGATTCTAATTGTTGTGTAACCTCAGAACAAAACTGGCTCCTATTTATAACCTCCCTACAGAAATTCATTCACATTTAATCTCCACACAAAATTTGTTTCCCATTTAATGTACCCACAAAATTCTTTTCTCATTTAATGTAAGCTCGAAACAGAAACATTCCTAAACCTCGTAATTAAAAAAAAAAAAAAATTCAGTTACCTGGTAAATTTTGGACGACAGCAGTGCTGCGTCATGGCCCTGTAAGATCATTCTGAATAAAAAGCAAAAATTCTTACCTCAATAAAGTCGGCAACTATCTGCTCTTACAATAGCTTTTTTCGGCACAGCTCTGTGCAATGCTGGCCTATAGATTTGTCATTTATGAAACGAAGCAACTGATTTTTCTTTTGCAACAATCGGAATGATCATGGATTGGAGAAATTAGTAAATTCTTTAAATTGAAATGAATGGTTGTTAGAAATTACTTTATATGACAAGGATTATTATTAGGACATTTTTAAAAGATTTACATGGGAGTTCACATAACATTACTAGATAAGCGCGACACCGCTTTTACCTTATACTATAACGCTCAGGCTCCGCCATCGCTGCACCACGACCGGCCCAGTTAACACGATAAACCAGACTGATCGCTAGCAACAACTTACTGCTACACAGTTCCTACTGCATACAACACTGCTCTTTGGTCTCAGATTCTCTTATAGCTTACATATCGCAGGAGCAATACACCTCTAACAGTGTGTTGTTGTTGTGGTCTTTAGTCCTGAGAGTGGTTTGATGTAGCTCTCCATGCTACCCTATCCTGTGCAAGATTCTTCATCTCCCAGTACTTGCTGCATCCTTCTGAATCTGCTTAGTGTATTCATCTCTTGGTCTTCCTCTTCGATTTTTACCCTCCACGCTGCCCTCCAATACGAAATTGGTGATCCCTCGATGTCTCAGAACATGTCCTACCAATCGATCCTGTCAAGTTGTGCCACAAGCTCCTCTTCTCCCCAATTCTATTCAATAGCTCCTCGTTAGCTATGTGATCTACCCATCTAATCTTCAGCATTCTTCTGTAGCACCAAATTTCGAAAGCTTCTACTCTCTTCTTGTCCAAACTATTTATCGTCCATGTTTCACTTCCATACATGGCTACACTCCATACATATACTTTCAGAAACGACTTCCTGACACTTAAATCTATACTCGATGTTAACAAATTTCTCTTCTTCAGAAACGCTTTCCTTGCCATTGACAGTCTATATTTTATATCCTCTCTACTTCGACCATCATCAGTTACTTTGCTCCCCAAATAGCAAACCTCATTTACTACTTTAAGCGTCTCATTTTCTAATCTAATTCCCTCAGCATCACCCGACTTAATTCGCCTACATTCCATTATCTTCATTTTGCTTTTGTTGATGTTCATCTTATATTCTCCTTTCAAGACTCTGTCCATTCTGTTCAACTGCTCTCCCAAGTCCTTCGCTGTCTCTGACAGAATTACAATTTATTTCTTCTCCATGGATTTTAATACCTACTCCGAACTTTTCTTTTGTTTCCTTTACTGCTTGCTCAATATACAGATTGAATAACATCGGGGATAGGCTACAACCCTGTCTCACTCCATTCCCAACCACTGCTTCCCTTTCATGCCCCTAAACTCTTACAACTGCCATCTGGTTTCTGTACAAATTGTAAATAGCCTTTCGCTCCCTGTATTTTACCCCTGCCACCTTCAGAATTTGAAAGACAGTATTTCCATCAACATTGTCAAAAGCTCTCTCAAAGTCTACAAATGCTAGAAACGTAGGTCGGCCTTTCCTTAATATTTCTTCTAAGATAAGTCGTAGGGTCAGTATTACCTCACGTGTTCCAACATTTCTACGGAATTCAAACTGATCTTCCCAGAGGTCGGCTTCTATCAATTCTTCCATTCGTCTGTAAAGAATTCGCGTTAGTATTTTGCAGCTGCGGCTTATTAAACTGGTAGTTCGGTAATTTTCACATCTGTCAACACCTGCTTTCTTTGGGATTGGAATTATTATATTCTTCTTGAAGTCTGAGGGTATTTCGCCTGTCTCATACTTCTTGCTCAACAGATGATAGAGTTTTGTCAGGACTGGCTATCCCAAGGCTGTCAGTAGTTCTGATGGAATGTTGTCTACTCCGGGGACTTTTTTTCCACTCAGGTCTTTCAGTGCTCTGTCAAACTCTTCATGCATTATCATATCTCCCATTTAATCTTCATCTACATTGGGTATTTGGGCTTAAATGATAAACATTTGCTTGTGCCAAGATGTAGTACACGTTTCGCGAATTTGGTGTTTTTTGGTCGTTATCATTATGGTGTTCTAATTTCAATGTCTAGCAGTGTTGCTCTTTGATGACGTATGTTGCATATGGCATATTAGTTCCAAGGGCCACTTAAGAACATATACCGAGTCTGGCGTACTTTCTTGAGTATTCGGAATCGTTGCAAGAACTAGCCCAAACATTGTAGGTTCCCAGTAGTCGCACTTATGGAGGGCGCACACGGGAGATTTACTATCGCCCATCCATTTCGTGTTTTTGCTTTCCTGTTGCTTTGGTTTTTGAGAGCTCGCACACGATGAGCAACTGTTTCCTGACAGTGGGCCCATTTTGAAGGGTTTTTGTAGTGCAACGACCAGTGCGCAGAGATGGACTGTTTTGAGACTCAAGTGGTTTGTGCTCTTATCATCTAACAAATGACAAAACCACGAAAAATAAGTATTGGATTCACCCGCTTATGTCTGAAAGACCAAATAAAGGGATATTCACTTTAATATTTCAAGAGCTAAGATGTTACCCAGAGAAATTCTTCAGTTATTTCCGTATGTAACGTCAATTGACGAGCTAGTCGCAATTCTGGGACCTATCATCACCTACCAAAATACAAATATGCGACTGGCGATTCCACCAGAAGAGAGGCTTGGTGTTGCATTAAGGTAGATTGCGTGGAGTTACACATTTTCTTATTTAGTTTGATATTATTTATTATTCGAGAAAATCAGTTGATGACAGTAATCTGTATAAAATATGTTCAAAGCAACTAACTGAAACGGCAGAAACCCGCGCGAGATTAGCCGAGCGGTTTAAGGCGCTGCAGTCATGGACTGTGCAGCTGGTCCCGGCGGAGGTTCGAGTCCTCCCTCGGGCATGGGTGTGTGTGTTTGTCCGTAGGATAATATAGTTAAGCAGTGTATAAGCTTAGGGACTGATGACCTTAGCAGTTAATACCCATAAAATTTCACACACATTTGAACATTTGACCAAACGGCAGAAAATGAGCCCAGGTATAGAGTTTAAGCACTGTTGCGTGTAGGACATCGCAGATAGTTTCTGATCCATCTGAAGGCACAGAAAAATTAGTCGGGTATGGGTTTACACTGTCGCAATCATAAGGCGAAGTAAGGACGGTGTACGAGCTGTTTTCAGCGGTAGGTTGATTGTTAGACATAGATGTTGCAGTAAACACTCGCGCATGTGTGAAGAAGCTAGAATTCCGAACGTCACCACTGAAACTACCACGTGTTTCATTTGGTGGACACGTGTTCAGGAAACGTCTTATTACCCGAAAAATCTCAATTTTTGCATCGATCATTCGGTGCCTACATGTTTCAGCATAGGTACAAGACCCACAATGCAAAATGTGTTGCAGGGTCATTCATTGATGATGCAGTTTTTTTCTTCTCTCGAAACATATCTAGTAAAGTTTCTTCATAACTCTTCTTCTTCTTACACTCCTGGAAATGGAAAAAAGAACACATTGACACCGGTGTGTCAGACCCACCATACTTGCTCCGGACACTGCGAGAGGGCTGTACAAGCAATGATCACACGCACGGCACAGCGGACACACCAGGAACCGCGGTGTTGGCCGTCGAACGGCGCTAGCTGCGCAGCATTTGTGCACCGCCGCCGTCAGTGTCAGCCAGTTTGCCGTGGCATACGGAGCTCCATCGCAGTCTTTAACATTGGTAGCATGCCGCGACAGCGTGGACGTGAGCCGTATGTGCAGTTGACGGACTTTGAGCGAGGGCGTATAGTGGGCATGCGGGAGGCCGGGTGGACGTACCGCCGAATTGCTCAACACATGGGCCGTGAGGTCTCCACAGTACATCGATGTTGTCGCCAGTGGTCGGCGGAAGGTGCACGTGCCCGTCGACCTGGGACCGGACCGCAGCGACGCACGGATGCACGCCAAGACCGTAGGATCCTACGCAGTGCCGTAGGGGACCGCACCGCCACTTCCCAGCAAATTAGGGACACTGTTGCTCCTGGGGTATCGGCGAGGACCATTCGCAACCGTCTCCATGAAGCTGGGCTACGGTCCCGCACACCGTTAGGCCGTCTTCCGCTCACGCCCCAACATCGTGCAGCCCGCCTCCAGTGGTGTCGCGACAGGCGTGAATGGAGGGACGAATGGAGACGTGTCGTCTTCAGCGATGAGAGTCGCTTCTGCCTTGGTGCCAATGATGGTCGTATGCGTGTTTGGCGCCGTGCAGGTGAGCGCCACAATCAGGACTGCATACGACCGAGGCACACAGGGCCAACACCCGGCATCATGGTGTGGGGAGCGATCTCCTACACTGGCCGTACACCACTGGTGATCGTCGAGGGGACACTGAATAGTGCACGGTACATCCAAACCGTCATCGAACCCATCGTTCTACCATTCCTAGACCGGCAAGGGAACTTGCTGTTCCAATAGGACAATGCACGTCCGCATGTATCCCGTGCCACCCAACGTGCTCTAGAAGGTGTAAGTCAACTACCCTGGGCAGCAAGATCTCCGGATCTGTCCCCCATTGAGTATGTTTGGGACTGGATGAAGCGTCGTCTCACGCGGTCTGCACGTCCAGCACGAACGCTGGTCCAACTGAGGCGCCAGGTGGAAATGGCATGGCAAGCCGTTCCACAGGACTACATCCAGCATCTCTACGATCGTCTCCATGGGAGAATAGCAGCCTGCATTGCTGCGAAAGGTGGATATACACTGTACTAGTGCCGACATTGTGCATGCTCTGTTGCCTGTGTCTATGTGCCTGTGGTTCTGTCAGTGTGATCATGTGATGTATCTGACCCCAGGAATGTGTCAATAAAGTTTCCCCTTCCTGGGACAATGAATTCACGGTGTTCTTATTTCAATTTCCAGGAGTGTATTTGGATTGCAGGAGGTATGTGGAGAAAGAAAACTGGGTAGCCTTTGAACGTTCTCTGTTTGCTCAGGTTCCTCACCGCTTACTACTGTTCAGCATTTCCACTTGTTTCACGTACTTCTAATGTTGGTAGAAGAAATAGTTCATCGTAAAATTTGTACTTACAACGCTTTCCGGTTGGTTGTCCTGACTTGGCCGATTTTTGCTCATACAGTTCTCTTGCAATGCATGCCCTTAAATTATTCCATCTTCGTTGTACGAGACTTCCTAGCGAACAAAGACAATAAATTGAAACGCTTGACGTTGTTGTAGATTTTAGTTTATTTTCATGAAATAAAAATGAAAACTATTATAATTGAATTACTTTAAATCATTTACGAAACGTCATAAATTATTATAATATCTTTTCAGGTATCTAGCACCTGGATCAAATTTCAACGATCTTTCATACAACTACTTGATTGGTGCCAGCACAACCCACAAAATAGTGAAAGCAACATGCACTGAAATATGGAATGTCTTGCAACCTATGGTTTTTGCTAGAGAAATGTGAAGAAGAGTGGTTTCACATTGCTGAACAGTTCTATAAAAATACCCATTTCCCCAACATCATAGGAGCTATAGGCGGAAAGCATATTCGAATAATACAACCTCAAAGATCTGGCTGAGAATTCTTTAATAATAAAAAATTCTTTTCTGTGGTGTTGGTGGCATGGGTCGATGCTGAATATCAATTTGTCTTCATAGATGTTGGTACAAATGAAGTGGTAGGTGATTCCTCAGTTTTTAATCATTCGAATATGGGCAAAAAGCTGCAACCTTCTGTACATGCGGAACGACTGGACATTGCCTAACGACCCAGATGGCAAACCAATGCTTTTTTGTTTGGTTGCTGATGAAGCTTTTGGTTTACAAAGGCACACTTTACGCCCATTTGCTAAAAAAAAACGTTAACCCCATTAAAGAAAATTTTCAGCCATAGGCATCCAGCTACTCGTATGGTTGAATGCACATTTTGCATACTGGCCAACAAAAGGTATATTTTCAATAGGCCAATTGATGTTACCATCGATTTCTGCGATACAATAATCAAAGCATGGAATCAACAGATATGGCTTATGAATGTCGGCAACAAAGTACAGAAATTGAATGCGAGGCTAGAACTATATCGTCAATATATGCAACTGTTTTGCAACCTATTTTACATCCCCTTGAGGATCTGTTCCATGGCAATACGATGGACTCTGATTTAACTACGCCCGACCCAGCAACACTGAAAAACTTACTTGTTCTATCCACAAAACCTTATAAGTTTTTTTTATTTATTTTTTATTTTTAGAGAGACAGAGCTTTCCCCAGCTCATACTCCACACTTTTACACACATTTCTTCCCAGAGTTTGCTTTCCAAACTAGCCTCAAAATAATCTTTTCAAGTTTTATTGAATAATACAGACCTCTTTTCTACTTCATTTATGGGCAATTCACTACTACGTCTTCATCCCTCACAAAAATCATTTTACGTACTTCAAAGTTTCCAACTGCAGACAACAGAGACAACTACACTGTCGCCCTTATGCGCACGCAAGTATAACATGTGGGAGGGGAGACAGCATGGAGACAGTTGCGTTGTCCTTCTGTTGGCGGCCAGGGCAGCTGAAATGTTGTGTCTCTGTTGCGTCACTCCGTGTGCGCTCTTACAAATGATTGTACAGACTCTGTGGAAAAGACGAGCCAGTTATGCCACAGAGGGTCTCTCATGTGCACCCGCCCTTACTCGCGATTGTACAGACTCCGTGGAAAAGACGAGACAGTTGTAGACACAGTCGTGTCACAGAGGGTCTCCATGTGCACCTGCCCTTATTCATGATTGTACAGACTCTGTGGAAAAGACGAGCCAGTTATGCCACAGAGGGTCTCCCATGTGCACCCGCCCTTACTCGCGATTGTACAGACTCTGTGGAAAAGACAAGACAGTTGTGCCACAGAGGATATGCCGTGTGCACCCGCCCTTACTCATGATTGTACAGACTCTGTGGAAAAGACGAGACAGTTGTAGACACATTCGTGTCACAGAGGGTCTCCATGTGCACCTGCCCTTATTCATGATTGTACAGACTCTGTCGAAAAGACGAGACAGTTGTGCCACAGAGGGTCTCCCATGTGCACCCGCCCTTACTCGCGATTATACAGACTCTGTGGAAAAGACGAGACAGTTGTGCCACAGAGGATATGCCGTGTGCACCCGCCCTTACTCATGATTGTACAGACTCTGTGGAAAAGACGAGACAGTTGTAGACACAGTCGTGTCACAGAGGGTCTCCATGTGCACCTGCCCTTATTCATGATTGTACAGACTCTGTGGAAAAGACGAGCCAGTTATGCCACAGAGGGTCTCCCATGTGCACCCGCCCTTACTCGCGATTGCACAGACTCTGTGGAAAAGACGAGACAGTTGTGCCACAGAGGATATGCCGTGTGCACCCGCCCTTACTCATGATTGTACAGACTCTGTGGAAAAGACGAGACAGTTGTAGACACAGTCGTGTCACAGAGGGTCTCCATGTGCACCTGCCCTTGTTCATGATTGTACAGACTCTGTGGAAAAGACGAGCCAGTTATGCCACAGAGGGTCTCCCATGTGCACCCGCCCTTACTCGCGATTGTACAGACTCTGTGGAAAAGACGAGACAGTTGTGCCACAGAGGATATGCCGTGTGCACCCGCCCTTACTCATGATTGTACAGACTCTGTGGAAAAGACGAGACAGTTGTAGACACATTCGTGTCACAGAGGGTCTCCATGTGCACCTGCCCTTATTCATGATTGTACAGACTCTGTGGAAAAGACGAGCCAGTTATGCCACAGAGGGTCACCCATGTGCACCCGCCCTTACTCGCGATTGTACAGACTCTGTGGAAAAGACGAGACAGTTGTGCCACAGAGGATATGCCGTGTGCACCCGCCCTTACTCATGATTGTACAGACTCTGTGGAAAAGACGAGACAGTTGTAGACACAGTCGTGTCACAGAGGGTCTCCATGTGCACCTGCCCTTATTCATGATTGTACAGACTCTGTGGAAAAGACGAGCCAGTTGTGCCACAGAGGGTCTCCCATGTGCACCCGCCCTTACTCGCGATTGTACAGACTCTGTGGAAAAGACGAGACAGTTGTGCCACAGAGGATATGCCGTGTGCACCCGCCCTTACTCATGATTGTACAGACTCTGTGGAAAAGACGAGACAGTTGTAGACACAGTCGTGTCACAGAGGGTCTCCATGTGCACCTGCCCTTATTCATGATTGTACAGACTCTGTGGAAAAGACGAGCCAGTTATGCCACAGAGGGTCTCCCATGTGCACCCGCCCTTACTCGCGATTGTACAGACTCTGTGGAAAAGACGAGACAGTTGTGCCATAGAGGATATGCCGTGTGCACCCGCCCTTACTCATGATTGTACAGACTCTGTGGAAAAGACGAGACAGTTGTAGACACAGTCGTGTCACAGAGGGTCTCCATGTGCACCTGCCCTTATTCATGATTGTACAGACTCTGTGAAAAAGACGAGACAGTTATGCCACAGAGGGTCTCCCATGTGCACCCGCCCTTACTCGCGATTGTACAGACTCTGTGGAAAAGACGAGACAGTTGTGCCACAGAGGATATGCCGTGTGCACCCGCCCTTACTCATGATTGTACAGACTCTGTGGAAAAGACGAGACAGTTGTAGACACAGTCGTGTCACAGAGGGTCTCCATGTGCACCTGCCCTTATTCATGATTGTACAGACTCTGTGGAAAAGACGAGCCAGTTATGCCACAGAGGGTCTCCCATGTGCACCCGCCCTTACTCGCGATTGTACAGACTCTGTGGAAAAGACGAGACAGTTGTGCCACAGAGGATATGCCGTGTGCACCCGCCCTTACTCATGATTGTACAGACTCTGTGGAAAAGACGAGACAGTTGTAGACACAGTCGTGTCACAGAGGGTCTCCATGTGCACCTGCCCTTATTCATGATTGTACAGACTCTGTGGAAAAGACGAGCCAGTTATGCCACAGAGGGTCTCCCATGTGCACCCGCCCTTACTCGCGATTGTACAGACTCTGTGGAAAAGACGAGACACTTGTGCCACAGAGGATATGCCGTGTGCACCCGCCCTTACTCATGATTGTACAGACTCTGTGGAAAAGACGAGACAGTTGTAGACACAGTCATGTCACAGAGGGTCTCCATGTGCACCTGCCCTTATTCATGATTGTACAGACTCTGTGGAAAATACGAGACAGTTATGCCACAGAGGGTCTCCCATGTGCACCCGCCCTTACTCGCGATTGTACAGACTCTGTGGAAAAGACGAGACAGTTGTGCCACAGAGGATATGCCGTGTGCACCCGCCCTTACTCATGATTGTACAGACTCTGTGGAAAAGACGAGACAGTTGTAGACACAGTCGTGTCACAGAGGGTCTCCATGTGCACCTGCCCTTATTCATGATTGTACAGACTCTGTGGAAAAGACGAGCCAGTTATGCCACAGAGGGTCTCCCATGTGCACCCGCCCTTACTCGCGATTGTACAGACTCTGTGGAAAAGACGAGACAGTTGTGCCACAGAGGATATGCCGTGTGCACCCGCCCTTACTCATGATTGTACAGACTCTGTGGAAAAGACGAGACAGTTGTAGACACAGTCGTGTCACAGAGGGTCTCCATGTGCACCAGCCCATATTCATGATTGTACAGACTCTGTGGAAAAGACGAGCCAGTTATGCCACAGAGGGTCTCCCATGTGCACCCGCCCTTACTCGCGATTGTACAGACTCTGTGGAAAAGACGAGACAGTTGTGCCACAGAGGATATGCCGTGTGCACCCGCCCTTACTCATGATTGTACAGACTCTGTGGAAAAGACGAGACAGTTGTAGACACAGTCGTGTCACAGAGGGTCTCCATGTGCACCTGCCATTATTCATGATTGTACAGACTCTGTGGAAAAGACGAGACAGTTGTGCCACAGAGGGTCTCCCATGTGCACCCGCCCTTACTCGCGATTGTACAGACTCTGTGAAAAGACGAGACAGTTGTGCCAAAGAGGATATGCCGTGTGCACCCGCCCTTACTCATGATTGTACAGACTCTGTGGAAAAGACGAGACAGTTGTAGACACAGTCGTGTCACAGAGGGTCTCCATGTGCACCTGCCCTTATTCATGATTGTACAGACTCTGTGGAAAAGACGAGACAGTTGTGCCACAGAGGGTCTCCCATGTGCACCCGCCCTTACTCGCGATTGTACAGACTCTGTGGAAAAGACGAGACAGTTGTGCCACAGAGGATATGCCGTGTGCACCCGCCCTTACTCATGATTGTACAGACTCTGTGGAAAAGACGAGACAGTTGTAGACACAGTCGTGTCACAGAGGGTCTCCATGTGCACCTGCCCTTATTCATGATTGTACAGACACTGTGGGAAAGACGAGACAGTTGTGCCACAGAGGGTCTCCCATGTGCATCCGCCCTTACTCGCGATTGTACAGCCTCTGTGGAAAAGACGAGACAGTTGTGCCACAGAGGATATGATGTGTGCACCCGCCCTTACTCATAATTGTACAGACTCTGTGGAAAAGACGAGACAGTTGTAGACACAGTCGTGTCACAGAGGGTCTCCATGTGCACCTGCCCCTATTCATGATTGTACAGACTCTGTGGAAAAGACGAGACAGTTGTGCCACAGAGGGTCTCCCGTGTGCACCCGCCCTTACTCGCGATTGTACAGACTCTGTGGAAAAGACGAGACAGTTGTGCCACAGAGGATATGCCGTGTGCACCCGCCCTTACTCATGATTGTACAGACTCTGTGGAAAAGACGAGACAGTTGTAGACACAGTCGGGTCACAGAGGGTCTCCATGTGCACCTGCCCTTATTCATGATTGTACAGACTCTGTGGAAAAGACGAGACGGTTGTGCCACAGAGGAACTCCCATGTGCACCCGCCCTTACTCGCGATTGTACAGACTCTGTGGAAAAGACGAGACAGTTTTGCCACAGAGGATATGCCGTGTGCACGCGCCCTTACTCATGATTGTACAGACTCTGTGGAAAAGACGAGACAGTTGTAGACACAGTCGTGTCACAGAGGGTCTCCATGTGCACCTGCCCTTATTCATGATTGTACAGACTCTGTGGAAAAGACGAGACAGTTATGCCACAGAGGGTCTCCCATGTGCACCCGCCCTTACTCGCGATTGTACAGACTCTGTGGAAAAGACGAGACAGTTGTGTCACAGAGGATATGCCGTGTGCACCCGCCCTTACTCATGATTGTACAGACTCTGTGGAAAAGACGAGACAGTTGTAGACACAGTCGTGTCACAGATGGTCTCCATGTGCACCTGCCCTTATTCATGATTGTACAGACTCTGTGGAAAAGACGAGCCAGTTATGCCACAGAGGGTCTCCTATGTGCACCGGCCCTTACTCGCGATTGTACAGACTCTGTGGAAAAGACGAGACAGTTGTGCCACAGAGGATATGCCGTGTGCACCCGCCCTTACTCATGATTGTACAGACTCTGTGGAAAAGACGAGACAGTTGTAGACACAGTCGTGTCACAGAGGGTCTCCATGTGCACCTGCCCTTATTCATGATTGTACAGACTCTGTGGAAAAGACGAGCCAGTTATGCCACAGAGGGTCTCCCATGTGCACCCGCCCTTACTCGCGATTGTACAGACTCTGTGGAAAAGACGAGACAGTTGTGCCACAGAGGATATGCCGTGTGCACCCGCCCTTACTCATGATTGTACAGACTCTGTGGAAAAGACGAGACAGTTGTAGACACAGTCGTGTCACAGAGGGTCTCCATGTGCACCTGCCCTTATTCATGATTGTACAGACTCTGTGGAAAAGACGAGACAGTTGTGCCACAGAGGGTCTCCCATGTGCACCCGCCCTTACTCGCGATTGTACAGACTCTGTGGAAAAGACGAGACAGTTGTGCCACAGAGGATATGCCGTGTGCACCCGCCCTTACTCATGATTGTACAGACTCTGTGGAAAAGACGAGACAGTTGTAGACACAGTCGTGTCACAGAGGGTCTCCATGTGCACCTGCCCTTATTCATGATTGTACAGACTCTGTGGAAAAGACGAGATAGTTGTGCCACAGAGGGTCACCCATGTGCACCCGCCCTTACTCGCGATTGTACAGACTCTGTGGAAAAGACGAGACAGTTGTGCCACAGAGGATATGCCGTGTGCACCCGCCCTTACTCATGATTGTACAGACTCTGTGGAAAAGACGAGACAGTTGTAGACACAGTCGTGTCACAGAGGGTCTCCATGTGCACCTGCCCTTATTCATGATTGTACAGACTCTGTGGAAAAGACGAGCCAGTTATGCCACAGAGGGTCTCCCATGTGCACCCGCCCTTACTCGCGATTGTACAGACTCTGTGGAAAAGACGAGACAGTTGTGCCACAGAGGATATGCCGTGTGCACCCGCCCTTACTCATGATTGTACCGACTCTGTGAAAAAGACGAGACAGTTGTAGACACAGTCGTGTCACAGAGGGTCTCCATGTGCACCTGCCCTTATTCATGATTGTACAGACTCTGTGGAAAAGACGAGACAGTTATGCCACAGAGGGTCTCCCATGTGCACCCGCCCTTACTCGCGATTGTACAGTCTCTGTGGAAAAGACGAGACAGTTGTGTCACAGAGGATATGCCGTGTACACCCGCCCTTACTCATGATTGTACAGACTCTGTGGAAAAGACGAGACAGTTGTAGACACAGTCGTGTCACAGAGGGTCTCCATGTGCACCTGCCCTTATTAATGATTGTACAGACTCTGTGGAAAAGACGAGCCAGTTATGCCACAGAGGGTCTCCCAAGTGCACCCGCCCTTACTCGCGATTGTACAGACTCTGTGGAAAAGGCGAGACAGTTGTGCCACAGAGGATATGCCGTGTGCACCCGCCCTTACTCATGATTGTACAGACTCTGTGGAAAAGACGAGACAGTTGTGGACACAGTCGTGTCACAGAGGGTCTCCATGTGCCCCTGCCCTTATTCATGATTGTACAGACTCTGTGGAAAAGACGAGCCAGTTATGCCACAGAGGGTCTCCCATGTGCACCCGCCCTTACTCGCGATTGTACAGACTCTGTGGAAAAGACGAGACAGTTGTGCCACAGAGGATATGCCATGTGCACCCGCCCTTACTCATGATTGTACAGACTCTGTGGGAAAGACGAGACAGTTGTAGACACAGTCGTGTCACAGAGGGTCTCCATGTGCCCCTGCCCTTATTCATGATTGTACAGACTCTGTGGAAAAGACGAGACAGTTATGCCACAGAGGGTCTCCCATGTGCACCCGCCCTTACTCGCGATTGTACAGACTCTGTGGAAAAGACGAGACAGTTGTGCCACAGAGGATATGCCGTGTGCACCCGCCCTTACTCATGATTGTACAGACTCTGTGGAAAAGACGAGACACTTGTAGACACAGTCGTGTCACAGAGGGTCTCCATGTGCACCTGCCCTTATTCATGATTGTACAGACTCTGTGGAAAAGACGAGCCAGTTATGCCACAGAGGGTCTCCCATGTGCACCCGCCCTTACTCGCGATTGTACAGACTCTGTGGAAAAGACGAGACAGTTGTGCCACAGAGGATATGCCGTGTGCACCCGCCCTTACTCATGATTGTACAGACTCTGTGGAAAAGACGAGACAGTTGTAGACACAGTCATGTCACAGAGGGTCTCCATGTGCACCTGCCCTTATACATGATTGTACAGACTCTGTGGAAAAGACGAGACAGTTATGCCACAGAGGGTCTCCCATGTGCACCCGCCCTTACTCGCGATTGTACAGAGTCTGTGGAAAAGACGAGACAGTTGTGCCACAGAGGATATGCCGTGTGCACCCGCCCTTACTCATGATTGTACAGACTCTGTGGAAAAGACGAGACAGTTGTAGACACAGTCGTGTCACAGAGTGTCTCCATGTGCACCTGCCCTTATGCATGATTGTGCAGACTCTGTGGAAAAGACGAGCCAGTTATGCCACAGAGGGTCTCCCATGTGCACCCGCCCTTACTCGCGATTGTACAGACTCTGTGGAAAAGACGAGACAGTTGTGCCACAGAGGATATGCCGTGTGCACCCGCCCTTACTCATGATTGTACAGACTCTGTGGAAAAGACGAGACAGTTGTAGACACAGTCGTGTCACAGAGGGTCTCCATGTGCACCAGCCCTTATTCATGATTGTACAGACTCTGTGGAAAAGACGAGCCAGTTATGCCACAGAGGGTCTCCCATGTGCACCCACCCTTACTCGCGATTGTACAGACTCTGTGGAAAAGACGAGACAGTTGTGCCACAGTGGATATGCCGTGTGCACCCGCCCTTACTCATGATTGTACAGACTCTGTGGAAAAGACGAGACAGTTGTAGACACAGTCGTGTCACAGAGGGTCTCCATGTGCACCTGCCCTTATTCATGATTGTACAGACTCTATGGAAAAGACGAGACAGTTGTGCCACAGAGGGCCTCCCATGTGAACCCGCCCTTACTCGCGATTGTACAGACTCTGTGGAAAAGACGAGACAGTTGTGCCACAGAGGATATGCCGTGTGCACCCGCCCTTACTCATGATTGTACAGACTCTGTGGAAAAGACGAGACAGTTGTAGACACAGTCGTGTCACAGAGGGTCTCCATGTGCACCTGCCCTTATTCATGATTGTAAAGACTCTGTGGAAAAGACGAGCCAGTTATGCCACAGAGGGTCTCCCATGTGCACCCGCCCTTACTCGCGATTGTACAGACTCTGTGGAAAAGACGAGACAGTTGTGCCACAGAGGATATGCCGTGTGCACCCGCCCTTACTCATGATTGTACAGACTCTGTGGAAAAGACGAGACAGTTGTAGACACAGTCGTGTCACAGAGGGTCTCCATGTGCACCTGCCCTTATTCATGATTGTACAGACTCTGTGGAAAAGACGAGACAGTTGTGCCACAGAGGGTCTCCCATGTGCACCCGCCCTTACTCGCGATTGTACAGAGTCTGTGGAAAAGACGAGACAGTTGTGCCACAGAGGATATGCCGTGTGCACCCGCCCTTACTCATGATTGTACAGACTCTGTGGAAAAGACGAGACAGTTGTAGACACAGTCGTGTCACAGAGGGTCTCCATGTGCACCTGCCCTTATTCATGATTGTACAGACTCTGTGGAAAAGACGAGCCAGTTATGCCACAGAGGGTCTCCCATGTGCACCCGCCCTTACTCGCGATTGTACAGACTCTGTGGAAAAGACGAGACAGTTGTGCCACAGAGGATATGCCGTGTGCACCCGCCCTTACACATGATTGTACAGACTCTGTGGAAAAGACGAGACAGTTGTAGTCACAGTCGTGTCACAGAGGGTCTCCATGTGCACCTGCCCTTATTCATGATTGTACAGACTCTGTGGAAAAGACGAGCCAGTTATGCCACAGAGGGTCTCCCATGTGCACCCGCCCTTACTCGCGATTGTACAGACTCTGTGGAAAAGACGAGACAGTTGTGCCACAGAGGATATGCCGTGTGCACCCGCCCTTACTCATGATTGTACAGACTCTGTGGAAATGACGAGACAGTTGTAGACACAGTCGTGTCACAGAGGGTCTCCATGTGCACCTGCCCTTATTCATGATTGTACAGACTCTGTGGAAAAGACGAGCCAGTTATGCCACAGAGGGTCTCCCATGTGCACCCGCCCTTACTCGCGATTGTACAGACTCTGTGGAAAAGACGAGACAGTTGTGCCACAGAGGATATGCCGTGTGCACCCGCCCTTACTCATGATTGTACAGACTCTGTGGAAAAGACGAGACAGTTGTAGACACAGTCGTGTCACAGAGGGTCTCCATGTGCACCAGCCCTTATTCATGATTGTACAGACTCTGTGGAAAAGAGGAGCCAGTTATGCCACAGAGGGTCTCCCATGTGCACCCGCCCTTACTCGCGATTGTACAGACTCTGTGGAAAAGACGAGACAGTTGTGCCAAAGAGGATATGCCGTGTGCACCCGCCCTTACTCATGATTGTACAGACTCTGTGGAAAAGACGAGACAGTTGTAGACACAGTCGTGTCACAGAGGGTCCCCATGTGCACCTGCCATTATTCATGATTGTACAGACTCTGTGGAAAAGACGAGACAGTTGTGCCACAGAGGGTCTCAGATGTGCCCCCGCCCTTACTCGCGACTGTACAGACTCTGTGAAAAGACGAGACAGTTGTGCCACAGAGGATATGCCGTGTGCACCCGCCCTTACTCATGATTGTACAGACTCTGTGGAAAAGACGAGACAGTTGTAGACACAGTCGTGTCACAGAGGGTCTCCATGTGCACCTGCCCTTATTCATGATTGTACAGACTCTGTGGAAAAGACGAGACAGTTGTGCCACAGAGGGTCTCCCATGTGCACCCGCCATTACTCGCGATTGTACAGACTCTGTGGAAAAGACGAGACAGTTGTGCCACAGAGGATATGCCGTGTGCACCCGCCCTTACTCATGATTGTACAGACTCTGTAGAAAAGACGAGACAGTTGTAGACACAGTCGTGTCACAGAGGGTCTCCATGTGCACCTGCCCTTATTCATGATTGTACAGACACTGTGGAAAAGACGAGACAGTTGTGCCACAGAGGGTCTCCCATGTGCATCCGCCCTTACTCGCGATTGTACAGCCTCTGTGGAAAAGACGAGACAGTTGTGCCACAGAGGATATGATGTGTGCACCCGAACTTACTCATAATTGTACAGACTCTGTGGAAAAGACGAGACAGTTGTTTTCACAGTCTTGTCACAGAGGGTCTCCATGTGCACCTGCACCTATTCATGATTGTACAGACTCTGTGGAAAAGACGAGACAGTTGTGCCACAGAGGGTCTCCCGTGTGCACCCGCCCTTACTCGCGATTGTACAGACTCTGTGGAAAAGACGAGACAGTTGTGCCACAGAGGATATGCCGTGTGCACCCGCCCTTACTCATGATTGTACAGACTCTGTGGAAAAGACGAGACAGTTGTAGACACAGTCGGGTCACAGAGGGTCTCCATGTGCACCTGCCCTTATTCATGATTGTTCAGACTCTGTGGAACAGACGAGACAGTTGTGCCACAGAGGAACTCCCATGTGCACCCGCCCTTACTCGCGATTGTACAGACTCTGTGGAAAAGACGAGACAGTTTTGCCACAGAGGATATGCCGTGTGCACGCGCCCTTACTCATGATTGTACAGACTCTGTGGAAAAGACGAGACAGTTGTAGACACAGTCGTGTCACAGAGGGTCTCCATGTGCACCTGCCCTTATTCATGATTGTACGGACTCTGTGGAAAAGACGAGCCAGTTATGCCACAGAGGGTCTCCCATGTGCACCCACCCTTACTCGCGATTGTACAGACTCTGTGGAAAAGACGAGACAGTTGTGCCACAGAGGATATGCCGTGTGCACCCGCCCTTACTCATGATTGTACAGACTCTGTGGAAAAGACGAGACAGTTGTAGACACAGTCGTGTCACAGAGGGTCTCCATGTGCACCTGCCCTTATTCATGATTGTACAGACTCTGTGGAAAAGACGAGACAGTTGTGCCACAGAGGGTCTCCCATGTGCACCCGCCCCTACTCGCGATTGTACAGACTCTGTGGAAAAGACGAGACAGTTGTGCCACAGAGGATATGCCGTGTGTACCCGCCCTTACTCATGATTGTACAGACTCTGTGGAAAAGACGAGACAGTTGTAGACACAGTCGTGTCACAGAGGGTCTCCATGTGCACCTGCCATTATTCATGATTGTACAGACTCTGTGGAAAAGATGAGACAGTTGTGCCACAGAGGGTCTCCCATGTGCACCCGCCCTTACTCGCGATTGTACAGACTCTGTGGAAAAGACGAGACAGTTGTGCCACAGAGGGATATGCCGTGTGCACCCACCCTTACTCATGATTGTACAGACTCTGTGGAAAAGACGAGAAAGTTGTAGACACAGTCGTGTCACAGAGGGTCTCCATGTGCATCTGCCCTTATTCATGATTGTACAGACTCTGTGGAAAAGACGAGACAGTTGTGCCACAGAGGGTCTCCCATGTGCACCCGCCCTTACTCGCGATTGTACAGACTCTGTGGAAAAGACGAGACAGTTGTGCCACAGAGGATATGCCGTGTGCACCCGCCCTTACTCATGATTGTACAGACTCTGTGGAAAAGACGATACAGTTGTAGACACAGTCGTGTCACAGAGGGTCTCCATGTGCACCTGCCCTTATTCATGATTGTACAGACTCTGTGGAAAAAACGAGACAGTTGTGCCACAGAGGGTCTCCCATGTGCACCCGCCCTTACTCGCGATTGTACAGACTCTGTGAAAAGACGAGACAGTTGTGCCACAGAGGATATGCCGTGTGCACCCGCCCTTACTCATCATTGTACAGACTCTGTGGAAAAGACGAGACAGTTGTAGACACAGTCGTGTCACAGAGGGTCTCCATGTGCACCTGCCCTTATTCATGATTGTACAGACTCTGTGGAAAAGACGAGACAGTTGTGCCACAGAGGGTCTCCCATGTGCACCCGCCCTTACTCGCGATTGTACAGACTCTGTGGAAAAGACGAGACAGTTGTGCCACAGAGGATATGCCGTGTGCACCCGCCCTTACTCATGATTGTACAGACTCTGTGGAAAAGACGAGACAGTTGTAGACACAGTCGTGTCACAGAGGGTCTCCATGTGCACCTGCCCTTATTCATGATTGTACAGACTCTGTGGAAAAGACGAGCCAGTTATGCCACAGAGGGTCTCCCATGTGCACCCGCCCTTACTCGCGATTGTACAGACTCTGTGGAAAAGGCGAGACAGTTGTGCCACAGAGGATATACCGTGTGCACCCGCCCTTACTCATGATTGTACAGACTCTGTGGAAAAGACGAGACAGTTGTGGACACAGTCGTGTCACAGAGGGTCTCCATGTGCCCCTGCCCTTATTCATGATTGTACAGACTCTGTGGAAAAGACGAGCCAGTTATGCCACAGAGGTTCACCCATGTGCACCCGCCCTTACTCGCGATTGTACAGACTCTGTGGAAAAGACGAGACAGTTGTGCCACAGAGGATATGCCGTGTGCACCCGCCCTTACTCATGATTGTACAGACTCTGTGGAAAAGACGAGACAGTTGTAGACACAGTTGTGTCACAGATGGTCTCCATGTGCACCTGCCCTTATTCATGATAGTACAGACTCTGTGGAAAAGACGAGCCAGTTATGCAACAGAGGGTCTCCCATGTGCACCCGCCCTTACTCGCGATTGTACAGACTCTGTGGAAAAGACGAGACAGTTGTGCCACAGAGGATATGCCGTGTGCACCCGCCCTTACTCATGATTGTACAGACTCTGTGGAAAAGACGAGACAGTTGCAGACACAGTCGTGTCACAGAGGGTCTCCATGTGCACCTGCCCTTATTCATGATTGTACAGACTCTGTGGAAAAGACGAGACAGTTATGCCACAGAGGGTCTCCCATGTGCACCCGCCCTTACTCGCGATTGTACAGACTCTGTGGAAAAGACGAGACAGTTGTGCCACATAGGATATGCCGTGTGCACCCGCCCTTACTCATGATTGTACAGACTCTGTGGAAAAGACGAGACAGTTGTAGACACAGTCGTGTCACAGAGGGTCTCCATGTGCACCTGCCCTTATTCATGATTGTACAGACTCTGTGGAAAAGACGAGCCAGTTATGCCACAGAGGGTCTCTCATGTGCACCCGCCCTTACTCGCGATTGTACAGACTCTGTGGAAAAGACGAGACAGTTGTGCCACAGAGGATATGCCGTGTGCACCCGCCCTTACTCATGATTGTACAGACTCTGTGGAAAAGACGAGACAGTTGTAGACACAGTCTTGTCACAGAGGGTCTCCATGTGCACCTGCCCTTATTCATGATTGTACAGACTCTGTGGAAAAGACGAGACAGTTATGCCACAGAGGGTCTCCCATGTGCACCCACCCTTACTCGCGATTGTACAGACTCTGTGGAAAAGACGAGACAGTTGTGCCACAGAGGATATGCCGTGTGCACCCGCCCTTACTCATGATTGTACAGACTCTGTGGAAAAGACGAGACAGTTGTAGACACAGTCGTGTCACAGAGGGTCTCCATGTGCACCTGCCCTTATTCATGATTGTACAGACTCTGTGGAAAAGACGAGCCAGTTATGACACAGAGGGTCTCCCATGTGCACCCGCCCTTACTCGCGATTGTACAGACTCTGTGGAAAAGACGAGACAGTTGTGCCACAGAGGATATGCCGTGTGCACCCGCCCTTACTCATGATTGTACAGACTCTGTGGAAAAGACGAGACAGTTGTAGACACAGTCGTGTCACAGAGGGTCTCCATGTGCACCTGCCCTTATGCATGATTGTGCAGACTCTGTGGAAAAGACGAGCCAGTTATGCCACAGAGGGTCTCCCATGTGCACCCGCCCTTACTCGCGATTGTACAGACTCTGTGGAAAAGACGAGACAGTTGTAGACACAGTCGTGTCACAGAGGGTCTCCATGTGCACCAGCCCTTATTCATGATTGTACAGACTCTGTGGAAAAGACGAGCCAGTTATGCCACAGAGGGTCTCCCATGTGCACCCGCCCTTACTCGCGATTGTACAGACTCTGTGGAAAAGACGAGACAGTTGTGCCACAGAGGATATGCCGTGTGCACCCGCCCTTACTCATGATTGTACTGACTCTGTGGAAAAGACGAGACAGTTGTAGACACAGTCGTGTCACAGAGGGTCTCCATGTGCACCTGCCCTTATTCATGATTGTACAGACTCTGTGGAAAAGACGAGCCAGTTATGCCACAGAGGGTCTCCCATGTGCACCCGCCCTTACTCGCGATTGTACAGACTCTGTGGAAAAGACGAGACAGTTGTGCCACAGAGGATATGCCGTGTGCACCCGCCCTTACTCATGATTGTACAGACTCTGTGGAAAAGACGAGACAGTTGTAGACACAGTCGTGTCACAGAGGGTCTCCATGTGCACCTGCCCTTATTCATGATTGTACAGACTCTGTGGAAAAGACGAGCCAGTTATGCCACAGAGGGTCTCCCATGTGCACCCGCCCTTACTCGCGATTGTACAGACTCTGTGGAAAAGACGAGACAGTTGTGCCACAGAGGATATGCCGTGTGCACCCGCCCTTACTCATGATTGTACAGACTCTGTGGAAAAGACGAGACAGTTGTAGACACAGTCATGTCACAGAGGGTCTCCATGTGCACCTGCCCTTATTCATGATTGTACAGACTCTGTGGAAAAGACGAGCCAGTTATGCCACAGAAGGTCTCCCATGTGCACCCGCCCTTACTCGCGATTGTACAGACTCTGTGGAAAAGACGAGACAGTTGTGCCACAGAGGATATGCCGTGTGCACCCGCCCTTACTCATGATTGTACAGACTCTGTGGAAAAGACGAGACAGTTGTAGACACAGTCGTGTCACAGAGGGTCTCCATGTGCACCTGCCCTTATTCATGATTGTACAGACTCTGTGGAAAAGACGAGCCAGTTATGCCACAGAGGGTCTTCCATGTGCATCCGCCCTTACTCGCGATTGTACAGACTCTGTGGAAAAGACGAGACAGTTGTGCCACAGAGGATATGCCGTGTGCACCCGCCCTTACTCATGATTGTACAGACTCTGTGGAAAAGACGAGACAGTTGTAGACACAGTCGTGTCACAGAGGGTCTCCATGTGCACCTGCCCTTATTCATGATTGTACAGACTCTGTGGAAAAGACGAGACAGTTGTGCCACAGAGGGTCTCCCATGTGCACCCGCCCTTACTCGCGATTGTACAGAGTCTGTGGAAAAGACGAGACAGTTGTGCCACAGAGGATATGCCGTGTGCACCCGCCCTTACTCATGATTGTACAGACTCTGTGGAAAAGACGAGACAGTTGTAGACACAGTCGTGTCACAGAGGGTCTCCATGTGCACCTGCCCTTATTCAT
Organism: Schistocerca americana; assembly: GCF_021461395.2. Lineage (NCBI taxonomy): Eukaryota > Metazoa > Arthropoda > Insecta > Orthoptera > Acrididae > Schistocerca > Schistocerca americana. The sequence goes on along the minus strand of NC_060127.1, from coordinate 112,108,520 downwards.
GATTGTACAGACTCTGTGGAAAAGACGAGCCAGTTATGCCACAGAGGGTCTCCCATGTGCACCCGCCCTTACTCGCGATTGTACAGACTCTGTGGAAAAGACGAGACAGTTGTGCCACAGAGGATATGCCGTGTGCACCCGCCCTTACTCATGATTGTACAGACTCTGTGGAAAAGACGAGACAGTTGTAGACACAGTCGTGTCACAGAGGGTCTCCATGTGCACCTGCCCTTATTCATGATTGTACAGACTCTGTGGAAAAGACGAGCCAGTTATGCCACAGAAGGTCTCCCATGTGCACCCGCCCTTACTCGCGATTGTACAGACTCTGTGGAAAAGACGAGACAGTTGTGCCACAGAGGATATGCCGTGTGCACCCGCCCTTACTCATGATTGTACAGACTCTGTGGAAAAGACGAGACAGTTGTAGACACAGTCGTGTCACAGAGGGTCTCCATGTGCACCTGCCCTTATTCATGATTGTACAGACTCTGTGGAAAAGACGAGCCAGTTATGCCACAGAGGGTCTTCCATGTGCATCCGCCCTTACTCGCGATTGTACAGACTCTGTGGAAAAGACGAGACAGTTGTGCCACAGAGGATATGCCGTGTGCACCCGCCCTTACTCATGATTGTACAGACTCCGTGGAAAAGACGAGACAGTTGTAGACACAGTCGTGTCACAGAGGGTCTCCATGTGCACCTGCCCTTATTCATGATTGTACAGACTCTGTGGAAAAGACGAGACAGTTGTGCCACAGAGGGTCTCCCATGTGCACCCGCCCTTACTCGCGATTGTACAGAGTCTGTGGAAAAGACGAGACAGTTGTGCCACAGAGGATATGCCGTGTGCACCCGCCCTTACTCATGATTGTACAGACTCTGTGGAAAAGACGAGACAGTTGTAGACACAGTCGTGTCACAGAGGGTCTCCATGTGCACCTGCCCTTATTCATGATTGTACAGACTCTGTGGAAAAGACGAGCCAGTTATGCCACAGAGGGTCTCCCATGTGCACCCGCCCTTACTCGCGATTGTACAGACTCTGTGGAAAAGACGAGACAGTTGTGCCACATAGGATATGCCGTGTGCACCCGCCCTTACTCATGATTGTACCGACTCTGTGGAAAAGACGAGACAGTTGTAGACACAGTCGTGTCACAGAGGGTCTCCATGTGCACCTGCCCTTATTCATGATTGTACAGACTCTGTGGAAAAGACGAGCCAGTTATGCCACAGAGGGTCTCCCATGTGCACCCGCCCTTACTCGCGATTGTACAGACTCTGTGGAAAAGACGAGACAGTTGTGCCACAGAGGATATGCCGTGTGCACCCGCCCTTACTCATGATTGTACAGACTCTGTGGAAAAGGCGAGACAGTTGTGCCACAGAGGGTCTCCCATGTGCACCCGCCCTTACTCATGATTGTACAGACTCTGTGGAAAAGACGAGACAGTTGTGCCACAGAGGATATGCCGTGTGCGCCCGCCCTTACCCGAGTATTGCACGTCAGGCGTCGTTCACATGGGCGCCACTGGTGATCTATGGAGGAGGGGAGCAGCGTGTGCCTTCGTGGCTCCAGTTGGTGAGGGGTTGTTCTGGTACTGCATGGGGGGGGGGGGGCTCACGGTTGCGCCCACAAGCTGTTTCTTTTCTGTTGCTGCATTGCGTAAAATCAATTAGTGCTTCGGCGCGTGACTGACCACCGCCATAATTGGAGGGTCTTGGCCGGAGCTGCGCCATGGAGGAGGCTCACGGTTGCACCATAAGCTGTTCGTTTTCATCAGTAAACTCTTCCGGGCTAAGTTGCCGTGGTCGATCTGTAGAACTTCTTCTCCCTGACGTTTCGTTCTCAACTGCGGAGAACATCTTCCGAGGTGAGTCGACGACTGGCTGCTAGGAGCTGGGGCCGCCGCTTATATAGAGATCGTAGGGGGCGCCACCACACGTCACATGGCGTCGATGTGCAGCTATCTCTGGCTATCGTCTGTTCTCTCGATTGCAGGCAATCGATTGTCACGTGATTGATGCAACGTCGACCGCCATATCTTATCCAATTTTAATCCTTCTTCTTTACGATTAAAATTGTATTGATGTTTGTGGATTTCAATTGCCTCTCTATACATACGTGTATAATAGTGCGACGTCCTCGCTAGCACGCTTGTTTCACCAAATTTTATGTCGTGATCTCCATCCTTAAAAACATGTTCCGCTACTGCCGATTTGTCGATATGTCCCAAGCGACAGTTTCTTTTGTGCTCCGTCAACCGTGTATTGATGCTTCTTTTGGTAGTTCCTATGTAAACCCTGCCGCAACTACACGGAATTTTATATACCCCTGGGGTGGCTAGGGGGTGACGAGCATCTTTTGTTGATCTTAGGCATTCACTAATTTTCTTAGTAGGCCTAAAGATGGTCTCTACCTGAAACTTGGCTAGTACTTTTCCAATGCGATCCGTGATATTATGGATGAACGGAAGAAATACTTTTCCAGCTGATGGTTGTTGCTGTCTCCCATTTTTAGGCATTTTTCTATTTGGGTGAAGTGCTCGATTAATCTCGTTTTTTGTATAACCATTTTTCGCAAAGGCCATTCGTAAATGATTTAGTTCTTCTTGTAAGTAGCCTGGTTCACAAATATTATTGGCCCTATCCACCAGTGTTTTTATGACCCCCCTCTTTTGCCTAGGGTGGTGGTTTGAGTTCTTATGGAGGTAGCGATCGGTATGTGTACCTTTCCTGTAGACCTTATGGCCTAAGGTCCCATCCGCCCGTTTGATAACTGATACATCCAAGAAGTTAAGTTGTCCATTCTTCTCCTTCTCCATAGTAAATTTAATCTTTGGGTTGATGCTATTTAGGTGTACCAGAAAATCATTCAAGTCTTCTTCCTCATGATTCCATATTACAAACGTATCATCCACATACCGATACCACTTCGAGGGGCTTTTTTTGGCCGACTGCAATGCTTGATGTTCAAAATATTCCATGAATAAATTCGCAATTGCGGGACTTAAGGGGCTTCCCATGGCTACCCCATCGATCTGTTCATAAAATTCACCATTATACTGAAAATAGGTTGAGGATAGACAGTGTTGGAACAAGGCTACTATATCAGTAGGGAACATATTGGCTATATGGGAGAGAGCTTCATCAACTGGAACCATCGTGAACAAAGACACTATATCAAAACTGACAAGTATGTCATTAGGACCGACAGTAATTTCCCTCAATTTCTCAATGAAGTGTAGAGAGTTTTTAATATGACTCTCAGTTTTGCCTATGTGAGCTCTCTCCCATATAGCCAATATGTTCCCTACTGATATAGTAGCCTTGTTCCAACACTGTCCATCCTCAACCTATTTTCAGTATAATGGTGAATTTTATGAACAGATCGATGGGGTAGCCATGGGAAGCCCCTTAAGTCCCGCAATTGCGAATTTATTCATGGAATATTTTGAACATCAAGCATTGCAGTCGGCCAAAAAAAGCCCCTCGAAGTGGTATCGGTATGTGGATGATACGTTTGTAATATGGAATCATGAGGAAGAAGACTTGAATGATTTTCTGGTACACTTAAATAGCATCAACCCAAAGATTAAATTTACTATGGAGAAGGAGAAGAATGGACAACTTAACTTCTTGGATGTATCAGTTATCAAACGGGCGGATGGGACCTTAGGCCATAAGGTCTACAGGAAAGGTACACATACCGATCGCTACCTCCATAAGAACTCAAACCACCACCCTAGGCAAAAGAGGGGGGTCATAAAAACACTGGTGGATAGGGCCAATAATATTTGTGAACCAGGCTACTTACAAGAAGAACTAAATCATTTACGAATGGCCTTTGCGAAAAATGGTTATACAAAAAACGAGATTAATCGAGCACTTCACCCAAATAGAAAAATGCCTAAAAATGGGAGACAGCAACAACCATCAGCTGGAAAAGTATTTCTTCCGTTCATCCATAATATCACGGATCGCATTGGAAAAGTACTAGCCAAGTTTCAGGTAGAGACCATCTTTAGGCCTACTAAGAAAATTAGTGAATGCCTAAGATCAACAAAAGATGCTCGTCACCCCCTAGCCACCCCAGGGGTATATAAAATTCCGTGTAGTTGCGGCAGGGTTTACATAGGAACTACCAAAAGAAGCATCAATACACGGTTGACGGAGCACAAAAGAAACTGTCGCTTGGGACATATCGACAAATCGGCAGTAGCGGAACATGTTTTTAAGGATGGAGATCACGACATAAAATTTGGTGAAACAAGCGTGCTAGCGAGGACGTCGCACTATTATACACGTATGTATAGAGAGGCAATTGAAATCCACAAACATCAATACAATTTTAATCGTAAAGAAGAAGGATTAAAATTGGATAAGATATGGCGGTCGACGTTGCATCAATCACGTGACAATCGATTGCCTGCAATCGAGAGAACAGACGATAGCCAGAGATAGCTGCACATCGACGCCATGTGACGTGTGGTGGCGCCCCCTACGATCTCTATATAAGCGGCGGCCCCAGCTCCTAGCAGCCAGTCGTCGACTCACCTCGGAAGATGTTCTCCGCAGTTGAGAACGAAACGTCAGGGAGAAGAAGTTCTACAGATCGACCACGGCAACTTAGCCCGGAAGAGTTTACTGATAAAGACGCCGGCCGTGAAAGCCTACATGGAATGATTCGACGCCTCTACGGGGAGGAAATGTCAACTAGGGTACGACGACTGGAGAACCTACGCAAGAAGAAAGGTCAACAACTTTGCTCACTCACTTTTCTGCTACGCTGTCGTGATACCGGTATAGTTCCCAAGTTTTTAAAAGTGAGAAGAATGTTTCATTCGCCACAAGCTAACCGTATTTATTCTCGTATGGAACTGGCATTACTACGTGAGCGGATACATCAGACACGACGAGGACTGGCGGTATGTGATGGCCAACTGCTAAATCTTCATTTACTTATTAGCAATACTATGCAGTTTTGTCATTGGAACAAAGTGGACAGTTTAACATTTAGATCTATGGAGATTAGTGCAGAAGTGTCTTCCAATAGGCAGAAGGACAAGTTTGATCGTCTACAAGAGGGTCGACAGGAAACAGCGATTCCAAACAATTCCCAAACGGTTATTAATTTATCGGAAAAAGAATTGTCTAAGGAAGAACTTTCTGTTCTGTCTAAAGGAGGGAATTTTGCAATAACTCCATCCAAGATTCCTGTGGAGGACATTATTGCTAATATAGAGGCAGGAATTCGTCAGTTACCATCATATTCTGCTGATGAAATTAGAATGGAAACCTCCAGGATATTACGCAAAGCTAAGCCACCCAGCAGCAATCTGTCTCAAGGGGAAAGGAAGGCATTGCGGGAGATCAATGCAGACAAGAATGTTATTATAGTTGCCGCTGACAAGGGAAATGTTACTGTTTTAATGAATACTGACGATTATCACAAGAAGATCAGTGATCTCCTGGAACCCAGCACATACAAGAAGTTGAAAAAGGATCCCACAACGAATGTGCTGAATGCCACCAAGCGTCTGATAAAACAGTCTTCAATTCCTACAGAAGTTAAAAAGTATCTTTGTGAAACGGAGGCTTATCCTCCGAGATTATATGGATTACCAAAGATACATAAACCTGATGTTCCCTTGAGACCAATAGTCAGCGCAATTGGAGCTCCTACCCAAGAACTGGCCAGACACCTTGCCTCTTTGTTACAACCTCACATAGGCAAAACTGAGAGTCATATTAAAAACTCTCTACACTTCATTGAGAAATTGAGGGAAATTACTGTCGGTCCTAATGACATACTTGTCAGTTTTGATATAGTGTCTTTGTTCACGATGGTTCCAGTTGATGAAGCTCTCTCCCATATAGCCAATATGTTCCCTACTGATATAGTAGCCTTGTTCCAACACTGTCTATCCTCAACCTATTTTCAGTATAATGGTGAATTTTATGAACAGATCGATGGGGTAGCCATGGGAAGCCCCTTAAGTCCCGCAATTGCGAATTTATTCATGGAATATTTTGAACATCAAGCATTGCAGTCGGCCAAAAAAAGCCCCTCGAAGTGGTATCGGTATGTGGATGATACGTTTGTAATATGGAATCATGAGGAAGAAGACTTGAATGATTTTCTGGTACACTTAAATAGCATCAACCCAAAGATTAAATTTACTATGGAGAAGGAGAAGAATGGACAACTTAACTTCTTGGATGTATCAGTTATCAAACGGGCGGATGGGACCTTAGGCCATAAGGTCTACAGGAAAGGTACACATACCGATCGCTACCTCCATAAGAACTCAAACCACCACCCTAGGCAAAAGAGGGGGGTCATAAAAACACTGGTGGATAGGGCCAATAATATTTGTGAACCAGGCTACTTACAAGAAGAACTAAATCATTTACGAATGGCCTTTGCGAAAAATGGTTATACAAAAAACGAGATTAATCGAGCACTTCACCCAAATAGAAAAATGCCTAAAAATGGGAGACAGCAACAACCATCAGCTGGAAAAGTATTTCTTCCGTTCATCCATAATATCACGGATCGCATTGGAAAAGTACTAGCCAAGTTTCAGGTAGAGACCATCTTTAGGCCTACTAAGAAAATTAGTGAATGCCTAAGATCAACAAAAGATGCTCGTCACCCCCTAGCCACCCCAGGGGTATATAAAATTCCGTGTAGTTGCGGCAGGGTTTACATAGGAACTACCAAAAGAAGCATCAATACACGGTTGACGGAGCACAAAAGAAACTGTCGCTTGGGACATATCGACAAATCGGCAGTAGCGGAACATGTTTTTAAGGATGGAGATCACGACATAAAATTTGGTGAAACAAGCGTGCTAGCGAGGACGTCGCACTATTATACACGTATGTATAGAGAGGCAATTGAAATCCACAAACATCAATACAATTTTAATCGTAAAGAAGAAGGATTAAAATTGGATAAGATATGGCGGTCGACGTTGCATCAATCACGTGACAATCGATTGCCTGCAATCGAGAGAACAGACGATAGCCAGAGATAGCTGCACATCGACGCCATGTGACGTGTGGTGGCGCCCCCTACGATCTCTATATAAGCGGCGGCCCCAGCTCCTAGCAGCCAGTCGTCGACTCACCTCGGAAGATGTTCTCCGCAGTTGAGAACGAAACGTCAGGGAGAAGAAGTTCTACAGATCGACCACGGCAACTTAGCCCGGAAGAGTTTACTGATAAAGACGCCGGCCGTGAAAGCCTACATGGAATGATTCGACGCCTCTACGGGGAGGAAATGTCAACTAGGGTACGACGACTGGAGAACCTACGCAAGAAGAAAGGTCAACAACTTTGCTCACTCACTTTTCTGCTACGCTGTCGTGATACCGGTATAGTTCCCAAGTTTTTAAAAGTGAGAAGAATGTTTCATTCGCCACAAGCTAACCGTATTTATTCTCGTATGGAACTGGCATTACTACGTGAGCGGATACATCAGACACGACGAGGACTGGCGGTATGTGATGGCCAACTGCTAAATCTTCATTTACTTATTAGCAATACTATGCAGTTTTGTCATTGGAACAAAGTGGACAGTTTAACATTTAGATCTATGGAGATTAGTGCAGAAGTGTCTTCCAATAGGCAGAAGGACAAGTTTGATCGTCTACAAGAGGGTCGACAGGAAACAGCGATTCCAAACAATTCCCAAACGGTTATTAATTTATCGGAAAAAGAATTGTCTAAGGAAGAACTTTCTGTTCTGTCTAAAGGAGGGAATTTTGCAATAACTCCATCCAAGATTCCTGTGGAGGACGTTATTGCTAATATAGAGGCAGGAATTCGTCAGTTACCATCATATTCTGCTGATGAAATTAGAATGGAAACCTCCAGGATATTACGCAAAGCTAAGCCACCCAGCAGCAATCTGTCTCAAGGGGAAAGGAAGGCATTGCGGGAGATCAATGCAGACAAGAATGTTATTATAGTTGCCGCTGACAAGGGAAATGTTACTGTTTTAATGAATACTGACGATTATCACAAGAAGATCAGTGATCTCCTGGAACCCAGCACATACAAGAAGTTGAAAAAGGATCCCACAACGAATGTGCTGAATGCCACCAAGCGTCTGATAAAACAGTCTTCAATTCCTACAGAAGTTAAAAAGTATCTTTGTGAAACGGAGGCTTATCCTCCGAGATTATATGGATTACCAAAGATACATAAACCTGATGTTCCTTTGAGACCAATAGTCAGCGCAATTGGAGCTCCTACCCAAGAACTGGCCAGACACCTTGCCTCTTTGTTACAACCTCACATAGGCAAAACTGAGAGTCATATTAAAAACTCTCTACACTTCATTGAGAAATTGAGGGAAATTACTGTCGGTCCTAATGACATACTTGTCAGTTTTGATATAGTGTCTTTGTTCACGATGGTTCCAGTTGATGAAGCTCTCTCCCATATAGCCAATATGTTCCCTACTGATATAGTAGCCTTGTTCCAACACTGTCTATCCTCAACCTATTTTCAGTATAATGGTGAATTTTATGAACAGATCGATGGGGTAGCCATGGGAAGCCCCTTAAGTCCCGCAATTGCGAATTTATTCATGGAATATTTTGAACATCAAGCATTGCAGTCGGCCAAAAAAAGCCCCTCGAAGTGGTATCGGTATGTGGATGATACGTTTGTAATATGGAATCATGAGGAAGAAGACTTGAATGATTTTCTGGTACACTTAAATAGCATCAACCCAAAGATTAAATTTACTATGGAGAAGGAGAAGAATGGACAACTTAACTTCTTGGATGTATCAGTTATCAAACGGGCGGATGGGACCTTAGGCCATAAGGTCTACAGGAAAGGTACACATACCGATCGCTACCTCCATAAGAACTCAAACCACCACCCTAGGCAAAAGAGGGGGGTCATAAAAACACTGGTGGATAGGGCCAATAATATTTGTGAACCAGGCTACTTACAAGAAGAACTAAATCATTTACGAATGGCCTTTGCGAAAAATGGTTATACAAAAAACGAGATTAATCGAGCACTTCACCCAAATAGAAAAATGCCTAAAAATGGGAGACAGCAACAACCATCAGCTGGAAAAGTATTTCTTCCGTTCATCCATAATATCACGGATCGCATTGGAAAAGTACTAGCCAAGTTTCAGGTAGAGACCATCTTTAGGCCTACTAAGAAAATTAGTGAATGCCTAAGATCAACAAAAGATGCTCGTCACCCCCTAGCCACCCCAGGGGTATATAAAATTCCGTGTAGTTGCGGCAGGGTTTACATAGGAACTACCAAAAGAAGCATCAATACACGGTTGACGGAGCACAAAAGAAACTGTCGCTTGGGACATATCGACAAATCGGCAGTAGCGGAACATGTTTTTAAGGATGGAGATCACGACATAAAATTTGGTGAAACAAGCGTGCTAGCGAGGACGTCGCACTATTATACACGTATGTATAGAGAGGCAATTGAAATCCACAAACATCAATACAATTTTAATCGTAAAGAAGAAGGATTAAAATTGGATAAGATATGGCGGTCGACGTTGCATCAATCACGTGACAATCGATTGCCTGCAATCGAGAGAACAGACGATAGCCAGAGATAGCTGCACATCGACGCCATGTGACGTGTGGTGGCGCCCCCTACGATCTCTATATAAGCGGCGGCCCCAGCTCCTAGCAGCCAGTCGTCGACTCACCTCGGAAGATGTTCTCCGCAGTTGAGAACGAAACGTCAGGGAGAAGAAGTTCTACAGATCGACCACGGCAACTTAGCCCGGAAGAGTTTACTGATAAAGACGCCGGCCGTGAAAGCCTACATGGAATGATTCGACGCCTCTACGGGGAGGAAATGTCAACTAGGGTACGACGACTGGAGAACCTACGCAAGAAGAAAGGTCAACAACTTTGCTCACTCACTTTTCTGCTACGCTGTCGTGATACCGGTATAGTTCCCAAGTTTTTAAAAGTGAGAAGAATGTTTCATTCGCCACAAGCTAACCGTATTTATTCTCGTATGGAACTGGCATTACTACGTGAGCGGATACATCAGACACGACGAGGACTGGCGGTATGTGATGGCCAACTGCTAAATCTTCATTTACTTATTAGCAATACTATGCAGTTTTGTCATTGGAACAAAGTGGACAGTTTAACATTTAGATCTATGGAGATTAGTGCAGAAGTGTCTTCCAATAGGCAGAAGGACAAGTTTGATCGTCTACAAGAGGGTCGACAGGAAACAGCGATTCCAAACAATTCCCAAACGGTTATTAATTTATCGGAAAAAGAATTGTCTAAGGAAGAACTTTCTGTTCTGTCTAAAGGAGGGAATTTTGCAATAACTCCATCCAAGATTCCTGTGGAGGACATTATTGCTAATATAGAGGCAGGAATTCGTCAGTTACCATCATATTCTGCTGATGAAATTAGAATGGAAACCTCCAGGATATTACGCAAAGCTAAGCCACCCAGCAGCAATCTGTCTCAAGGGGAAAGGAAGGCATTGCGGGAGATCAATGCAGACAAGAATGTTATTATAGTTGCCGCTGACAAGGGAAATGTTACTGTTTTAATGAATACTGACGATTATCACAAGAAGATCAGTGATCTCCTGGAACCCAGCACATACAAGAAGTTGAAAAAGGATCCCACAACGAATGTGCTGAATGCCACCAAGCGTCTGATAAAACAGTCTTCAATTCCTACAGAAGTTAAAAAGTATCTTTGTGAAACGGAGGCTTATCCTCCGAGATTATATGGATTACCAAAGATACATAAACCTGATGTTCCTTTGAGACCAATAGTCAGCGCAATTGGAGCTCCTACCCAAGAACTGGCCAGACACCTTGCCTCTTTGTTACAACCTCACATAGGCAAAACTGAGAGTCATATTAAAAACTCTCTACACTTCATTGAGAAATTGAGGGAAATTACTGTCGGTCCTAATGACATACTTGTCAGTTTTGATATAGTGTCTTTGTTCACGATGGTTCCAGTTGATGAAGCTCTCTCCCATATAGCCAATATGTTCCCTACTGATATAGTAGCCTTGTTCCAACACTGTCTATCCTCAACCTATTTTCAGTATAATGGTGAATTTTATGAACAGATCGATGGGGTAGCCATGGGAAGCCCCTTAAGTCCCGCAATTGCGAATTTATTCATGGAATATTTTGAACATCAAGCATTGCAGTCGGCCAAAAAAAAGCCCCTCGAAGTGGTATCGGTATGTGGATGATACGTTTGTAATATGGAATCATGAGGAAGAAGACTTGAATGATTTTCTGGTACACTTAAATAGCATCAACCCAAAGATTAAATTTACTATGGAGAAGGAGAAGAATGGACAACTTAACTTCTTGGATGTATCAGTTATCAAACGGGCGGATGGGACCTTAGGCCATAAGGTCTACAGGAAAGGTACACATACCGATCGCTACCTCCATAAGAACTCAAACCACCACCCTAGGCAAAAGAGGGGGGTCATAAAAACACTGGTGGATAGGGCCAATAATATTTGTGAACCAGGCTACTTACAAGAAGAACTAAATCATTTACGAATGGCCTTTGCGAAAAATGGTTATACAAAAAACGAGATTAATCGAGCACTTCACCCAAATAGAAAAATGCCTAAAAATGGGAGACAGCAACAACCATCAGCTGGAAAAGTATTTCTTCCGTTCATCCATAATATCACGGATCGCATTGGAAAAGTACTAGCCAAGTTTCAGGTAGAGACCATCTTTAGGCCTACTAAGAAAATTAGTGAATGCCTAAGATCAACAAAAGATGCTCGTCACCCCCTAGCCACCCCAGGGGTATATAAAATTCCGTGTAGTTGCGGCAGGGTTTACATAGGAACTACCAAAAGAAGCATCAATACACGGTTGACGGAGCACAAAAGAAACTGTCGCTTGGGACATATCGACAAATCGGCAGTAGCGGAACATGTTTTTAAGGATGGAGATCACGACATAAAATTTGGTGAAACAAGCGTGCTAGCGAGGACGTCGCACTATTATACACGTATGTATAGAGAGGCAATTGAAATCCACAAACATCAATACAATTTTAATCGTAAAGAAGAAGGATTAAAATTGGATAAGATATGGCGGTCGACGTTGCATCAATCACGTGACAATCGATTGCCTGCAATCGAGAGAACAGACGATAGCCAGAGATAGCTGCACATCGACGCCATGTGACGTGTGGTGGCGCCCCCTACGATCTCTATATAAGCGGCGGCCCCAGCTCCTAGCAGCCAGTCGTCGACTCACCTCGGAAGATGTTCTCCGCAGTTGAGAACGAAACGTCAGGGAGAAGAAGTTCTACAGATCGACCACGGCAACTTAGCCCGGAAGAGTTTACTGATAAAGACGCCGGCCGTGAAAGCCTACATGGAATGTTCGTTTTCAGTTGCTGCATTGCGTAAATGCCGTGAAATCAATAGGCGCTTCGGTAGTGACTGGCAACCACCATGACTAATGGTGCCCACAAGCTGTTCGTTTTCCACTGCAGCATTGCGTAGATGCCGTGATATCGATTACGGTTTTGGTGCGTGACTGGCCACTACCATGTTTGGGGTGCCTCTACCAGGGCTGCGTCGGCGGGTGGTGGGGGCTGGTTCATCGCAGGTGCGCACACAAGTTATTGGCATTTACTCATCAATTACGGCTTTGGTGCGTGACTAGCCACTGCCGTGATTGGTGGGCCTTCGCGTGGGTTGGGCTGAGGGGGCCTGATCGCGTCTGCGCGCGCAGGTTGCCTGTGTGCCATTGCTCCATAGCGTGAATGCTGTTGGAGTAATTGTTGCGGCTTAGGTGCATGGCAGGTCACTACCATGTTTGGGGTGCCTTCACCTGGGCTGCGTCAGGATGGCCACGAGCTGCTGTTGGAGTAATTGTTGCGGCTTAGGTGCATGGCTGGTCACTACCATGTTTGGGGTGCCTTCACCTGGGCTGCGTCAGGATGGCCACGAGCTGTTCGTTTTCCATCATTGCGTAGATGGGGTGCCTTCACCTGGGCTGCGTCAGGATGCCCACAAGCTGTTCGTTTTCCATTGCAGCATTGCGCAGATGCCGTGATATCGATTACTGAGGGCTGCTGGAGTAATGGGTACTTTGGCGCGTAGCTAGCCTTTTCCATTGCAGCATTGCGTAGATACCGTGATATCGATTACTGAAGGCTGCTGGAGTAATGGGTGCTTTGGTACGTAGCTAACTACCGATTCACGCGGTCCTGTAGGCATTTACTGAAGTTATTTTGCGAATACCGTGTTTCACCTGCGAGAGAATTTAGCGATTTCATCCCCACCATAATTCACACAGAATGTAATAAACGTAGGATGAGTAATAGTAATCCAGCGTCTAATAAACTAACACTCAATGTTTCAAATGCGAGGTGAGTAACAGTAATGACATATCATCGAACTCAAGTACAGTACAGAAGTACCAGAAATTGCTACTGTGAGCCTTTCCTGCACATGATCTACACAAGGTTAGGATGAAAATGTGTCTACGGATCTTTAAAAATAAAAACTGTTGGGGGCTAACCTCTCATCTCTCATTGTTCATATCTCGTTTGCACGCAAACGTACAGCACATCATCATGTACTATTTCGTCTGTCTACTCACTTTTTAATGTTCCCAGTCTTACGGCGCTACCACGAATATATTTCCGGTATTTTTGAACTTCCCTCGTTATCAGTTCTATGGTGTCAATTCCCTGCAGCTCTGCTTCAGACATTAGTCAATTCCATGCCATGTCGTGTTGCGGCAGCTCTGCTTCCTCACTGGGGCTCTACATAATAGCAGGTAGGTATACCAGTTTCTTTGGCTCTTCAGCGTAACAAGTTGGACATGTGGCGACTTCAAGGAAATCCTAGTTTAAACAAAAAACTTAAAGTAACCGTAAAGAATGCAGAAATTTGAGAAACGCTCTGTAATCGGATGCTTTACAGCAATACTAGCTTCATGAAACGGAAGGGTAGTAAGCTTCCAGGAAAACTTGAAGAACTTTCGTGTATTAGTCAAGGAAATTAGAGTAATCACAACAGGGCCTGAAAATGCGATACACGTGATATCCGACATAAGAACTGCGCTTTTAGATCCTCGCTCAGGGAATTGGAAAAGCAACTCATGAGAGTGCTTTCCTAAAATTCAGATAACGTAGGGAAGCAGAACAGCAACCATTAAAAGTGGATTAAAAACCGTCTTGACAGAAATAAAATAATTAACTGCAATGGTTATCGGTTTCGTTAGAATGTGATCATCTTCAGACCATTTATACCATGATGGTAGGCGGTTGCGCTGAACGGAGCAGGTGTTGTGACTCAAGAAGAAGTGCTCTCAAAAATTAGCAACTATCAAATGACTGTAGAATCAAAGTAACATTGACTTTGATCGTTTGGGGTAAGAAGTGGAGTTGTCATCAGATAAAACTCAAGATACGTCCTAGACATGAATGTATCGAGTAGTTCTGAAGGAGTGGAGAAGTCGCCGTGGTTGATTGGTCAAGCTGCAAAGATATTACCAAAGCAAAGAATGCACAGTCGCAGATTCAAGTAAAGCAGTATCCTCATTGACATCAAAATCTGAAATAAAAGTAAGCATAGGGAGATCAAATGTCAAATGAATTCGAAAGTAGAACATTATTTACCATTCTGAAGTAGAAAGACCCTGAGAAATTGAGATATTATGCAATTATGCAATTATCTTTTGAAGCGCTGGTTGATCGTACTGGTACAGAACATAAGGTTGACAGAAGGCTGAAATATTTAATCCCATCGTCGAAATTGTTACACTGTGCAAGGCAGTGATACGATGTCTCATCTCAATCCTCATGTTCGCTGAAACTTCATATACTGGGGGAAAAAATCGCGGAATAGTAAATCAACGAAGAATAGTTAGGTATGTAACTTCTTGGCAGATTAAAACCGTGTGCCAGACCGAAACTCGAATTCGGGACCCTTGCATTTAGCGTTTGCATTATCGTTGATAATTTTCTTGATCATGCTATTGTAATAGGGGTAACTTCAAATTTGCCGGGTATAGATTGGGAGTGTCATGTTGTCAAAACTGGTGCCAGAGACAAGTATTCGTGTGACATTGTTCTGGATGTCTTATCCGAAAATTGCTTTGAGCAGATAGTTAGAGAACCAACTTGTGAGGGTAACGTCTTAGACCTCCTGGCAACAAATAGACCCGAGCTTATGAAATCTGTTAGCGTAGAGAAAGGTATCGGTGATCTTCAAGCAGTGATACCATCTCGATGTCAAGGGATCTGACAAAGAATGTCAAGAAAGGTAGGAAGATACTTTTGCTTAGCAAGAGTGGCAGGATATAAACTTCAGAGTATCTGAGCAGTCAGAACCAGTATTCGGCAATGAGGATAAAGGTGTGCAAAACGAGTGGAAAAAATTCGAAGGAATCGTTCAATATGCCCTAGACAAGTATGTTGCGAGTAAGGCCATAAGGGACGGAAGAGACCCACCATAGTTTAATAGTCGTGCTAGAAAACTGCTGGGTACTGATTTCTCAGGATCTATGCACCCAAACTGCGTGAAAATGTAATCACATATCAGTTCTAGTATAATATGTTTGTCCAATGAATACCCGTTTATCATATGCATTTCTTCTTGTTCAAATATTCAAATGTGTGTGAAATCTTATGGGACTTAACCGCTAAGGTCATCAGTCCCTAAGCTTACAAACTACTTAACCTGAATTATCCTACGGACAAACACACACACCCATGCCCGAGGGAGGACTCGAACCTCCGCCGGGGCCAGCCGCACAGACCATGACTGTAGCGCCCCAGACCGCTCGGCTAATCCCGCGTGGCGCATTTAATCTTAGTGTAGGAATTTTAATGGCCAGTACTGTACTACTATTTTTGCCAGATATTTATTTAACTACTAAATACATTGCAAATGCAGAATCACGGAACTTCAAGAAATGGTTAATTTCTTGTTGACCCTATTGTAAAGAGTGGCAAAATATGCTAAAATCAAGCAGTCATAAACTGTTTGGACAATATTTAACGCAATATATTGTCATTTAATATGAATGCTTGATGCAAGAATGCTGTCTGATTTTGTTGTGAACAAACTATTATTTATATTTGTTATAATTATTAATTATTCTGAGTGTGATCAAATATTTATAACTTTTCTTTTATTTGAATAGTGTTGCAATATGTTAGTTTAAAGTGGAAAGTGGTCAAGTTGAGTACAATCATGTCCACAGAACATGTTGTTGTTGTTGTGGTCTTCAGTCCTGAGACTGGTTTGATGCAGCTCTCCATGCTACTCTATCCTGTGCAAGCTTCTTCATCTCCCAGTACCTACTGCATCCTACATCTTTCTGAATCTGCTTAGTGTATTCATCTCTTGGTCTCCCTTTACGATTTTACCCTCCACGCTGCCCTCCAGTACTAAATCGGTGATCCCTCGATGCCTCAAAACATGTCCTACCAACCGATCCCTTCTTCTAGTCAAGTTGTGCCACAAACTCCTCTTCTCCCCAATCCTATTCAATACCTCCTCATTAGTTATGAGATCTACCCATCTAATCTTCAGCATTCATCTCTAGCACCACATTTCGAAAGCTTCTATTCTCTTCCTGTCTAAACTATTTTTCGTCCATATTTCACTTCCATACATGGCTACACTCCATACATATACTTTCAGAAACGACTTCCTGACACTTAAATCAATACTCGATATTAACAAATTTCTCATCTTCAGAAACGCTTTCCTTGCCATTGCCAGTCTACGTTTTATATCCTCTCTACTTCGACCGTCATCAGTTATTTTGCTCCCCAAATAGCAAAACTCCTTTACTATTTTGTCTCAGTTCCTAATCTGATTCCCTCCGCATCATCCGACTTAAATTCGGCTACATTCCATTATCCTCGTTTTGCTTTCGTTGATGTTCATCTTATACCCTCCTTTCAAGACACTGTCCATTCCGTTCAGATACTCTTCCAGGTCCTTTGCTGTCTCTGACAGAATTACAATCTCATCGGCGAACCTCAAAGTTTTTACTTCTTCCCCATGAATTTTAATACCTACTCTGAATTTTTGTTTTGTTTCATTCACTGCTTGCTCAATATACAGATTGAATAACATCGGGGATAGGCTACAACTCTGTCTCACTCCCTTCCCAACCACTGCTTCCCTTTAGTGCCCCTCGACTCTTATAACTGCCATCTGGTTTCTGTACAAATTGTAAATAGCCTTTCGCTCTCTGTATTTTACCCCTGCCACCTTCAGAATTTGAAAGAGAGTATTCCAGTCTACATTGTCAAAAGCTTTCTCTAAGTCTACAAATGCTAGAAACGTAGGTTTGCCTTTCCTTAACCTTTCTTCTAAGATAAGTCGTAGTGTCAGTATTGCCTCACGTGTTCCAACATTTCTACGGAATCCAAACTGATCTTCCCCGAGGTCGGCTTCTACCAGTTTTTCCATTCGTCTGTAAAGAATTCGCGTTAGTATTTTGCAGCTGTGACTTATTAAACTGATAGTTCGGTAATTTTCACATCTGTCAACACCCGCTTACCTTGAGATTGGAATTACTATATTCTTCCCACAGAACATAAGAACGTCGTATTTTTGATGAGGATGGACTTCAGGCAGTGAAGAAGCATTCAGTGGCGGAAGACAACTGGAGTCCAGCAGAGACAAAGACTTCTGGAGTGGTGCGCTGAAGGGAGCGATCCTTGGTGCCTTATGTCGAGTTCTTGAAAAAGGCAGATCTGCCTCTCATATCTGGTGGTATTTGATCGTGTAGGTAACAGTTTACGGGCAGTAGCCGCCGCTATAAAACTTTAACAATTTTACGTTAGATCTCGAATATGGAGCACACTCTTACGTCTGTTCTGGAAGAAAACAGACTGCTTGGGGTGACGTGAGTTATTAAGTCGTGTAGCTTATTGATTGACGGCGATGAATAGTCTCTACAGTATTTTTTTCCGATTGCATTCCGGAAATGAGAATAGACAGAATATGAGTTTGTACTCGTCATCTCGCGAGTGTTAATTTGTAAATCATTATGTTGAACTCTGAACTACTTAGAACTGGTGAATATTTCATGCATTATCATCGTGCAATGGGCTTATTTTTCGCACATCTTGGATGGCTATTTAGCGTGGGTATTGTGCAACCATTCTCGCAGTGCTTTTGATGCAACTTTATTGCATTTCATAACATTATTTTCTGTCTGTGTTTTAACTGCACATCGTAGGACCACTTTCTGTTTAGTGGAGATGTACTTCCATGAATAAACATTATTCAGCATAATTCTCTGCTTCTCTCTACGTCAATTAGACACGTTAGAACAGATCCCTTTCGTCAATTATTCATTTACCTTTTCAGAATGAGATTTTCACTCTGCAGCGGAGTGTGCGCTGACATGAAACTTCCTGGCAGATTAAAACTGTGTGCCCGACCGAGACTCCAACTCGGGACCTTTGCCTTTCGCGGGTAAGTGCTCTACCATCTGAGCTACCGAAGCACGACTCACGCCCGGTTCTCAGAGCTTTACTTCTGCCAGTATCTCGACTCCTATCTTCCAAACTTTACAGAAGCTCTCCTGCGAACCTTGCAGAACTACAGATTGTACAGAGAGCGTCGCAGCTTCATCACGGGATCGTCTAATCGGCAGGAAAGTTACAAGAGTGGCGTTGTGCATCACGGAGAGATTTACTGTTGAAATTTCATGACCTTATTAGCCAAGAAAGGTCACACACATCTCACGCAATGATCATGAGAAGAAAATTAGGCAAATCAGCGTCGTACGGAGCTTTAGCGGTAGCCCTCTGCCCCACGCACATTTCATGAACGTAAGAGTTGCTAAATGGATTTTGTTGTATGGTAAACAGGTTCAATGCAAGAATCTCAAAGGAAACACAGTTATATTGACTGGAATTTTGTCTGTGTGGTAATGTGAAGTTAAACTTGTGATTAGAGAAACAGTTAAGCTCATATTCAAGTTCGTAAGTACTTTAGTAATTCTTGAAAACTGATCAGCAGTGCAAAAGTTAATCAGGAATGGAACATTAAACTGTGTACTGCAACGCTCATGGCGAGAGTAGAGTCTGTTTTGTTATATTTAAGAAAAGTGCCCTGTTATAAACGATACAAGCAACATGATTGTGAGAAAAATATGAAATATAAATAACTACAAAAAATGTCCTGTCTGAAAAGTATGTCATTTTTGAAATAATTGCATCACACATAAATTGTGAATGGGCCTACCTGTTTGTGGAATGAATAAATGTTGTGCCGCTGCTATCTCCAAGCAACTGTGCCTGCTGCTGCTTTGCTGGTTCTAAAACAAAATTCAAACTAGTAGCAACAGAGTGTGCAATGCGTGCTTTAAGCTACAGCGACATCCACTAAACATCTTTGCTAGTAAATTTCATTACTGCAATGATCATTGTCAGTTAAAGTTCTGTTACTCCGAAACTTGGAAAAGCAAGAACTTGGAAAAAATGGTTCAAATGGCTCTGAGCACTACGGGACTTAACTTCTAAGGTCATCAGTCCCCTAGAACTTAGAACTACTTAAACCTAACTAACCTAAGGATATCACACACATCCATGCCCGAGGCAGGATTCGAACCTGCGACCGTAGCAGTCGCGCGGATCCAGACTGTAGCGCCTTTAACCGCATGGCCACCCCGAACTTGGAAAAGCAAAAACTTGAAATAAAAAGAGGAATGCTGATTGGTGGAAAAACGATAAAGTAATTGTATTAACAAAACTTTACATCACTAGGGAACAACATTTAAACACTTGAAATATTAAAAGTTCACTTTACATTAATAGTCGAAAAGACCTGAACAAATTCTCTTTACTTCCTTACAAACACGTATGGTATCGATCTTTGAAGAAAAATCAGTAAATCACACATTGTTACATTATCATAAAAATCTCCAATTCTAAATCCCTGACCAAATTAATTACTACGCTCTCGGCATATGCTCTACTGCAGTACCTTTCGAAGTCTTCTGAATGAATTTACAATACATCTCTTCATAAATGAAAAATAATATAAGAAAATTATTGCTGGCACACAGCACGGCCTGAACATACCTTACTTAATCACAAGATACAGCTCGACTCTTTCTCTCTCTCTCCTAGACTCACTCCTCTCACAAGCAAAGATTATACTAACAGTCTCTAGCAGCGTAACCTCTTTGGCGAAGATGTTGTCCGCTGTTACTCAGATGCTATTGAAGCTTTAGTTTTCCACGAGACATCCAAAATATTACCAAAATTACAATTTTCTGTATAAAACAAATCCCTTACAGGAAAGGTGTGGAAACTGTAGTATACTCCGCTACACACCGCACACTGCCATGTCGGTCGCGGAGTATAGTTATAGGTTTGCGGGTATCAGATAAGCTGTTGTTTGTTTATATCAATAAAAACATTTTATTCACTTACGGGCAGTAGTAGACATTTTTATTTCTAAGTGCTCAGTATAGTACCTTCTCTTAACTATATAATTTCATTTTATATGTTTGGAACATATTGTACAACAGATTACTCCCCTTAGGAAATCGGTACGTCGCATAAAGGTAAGCAAGCATTTTGCCGAAACGGTGATATCAAGCTGAGATTGTTAGTCACCTGTTAACCCAAGAGGATATGATCAGCGATGGTTTCGAAGAAAAACAGACATTATCATAGCTATTGTTTCATGTAATCTGTGGAGCGCTGTGAGAATCGACTCATATAATAAGGGCGAGTGAAATGTTATATGCTTCATAACTACCAACACAAAATAATGAATAAAATTTTTTTTTGAGGAAGGACTACGCTTATTTTGATATCCGAATAGAAAGTATTTCAAAGACATATTAATTGAGGTAACTCTTTGGTTCAAATAGTTCAAATGGCTCTGAGCACTATGGGACTTAACTTCTGAGGTCATTAGTCCCCTAGAACTTAGAACTACGTAAACCTAACTAACCTAAGGACATCACACACATCCATGCCCGAGGCAGGATTCGAACCTGCGACCGTAGCGGTCGTGCGGTTCCAGACTGTAACGCCTAGAATCGCTCGGCCACTCCGGCCGGCAACTCTTTGGTGAAAAAGAGACTCCAGAGAGTACAAATACGCTCCAAATCGGATACTCAACTGAAACTGATGGTATGATTTGGTAGGCACACTGATATATCGAAGTATTTGGCTTTGTGGAGAAAGCTTGTAAATGATTAACTTCATTTCTGGGCAATGAAACCGCCATTTGGTAGGAAAGGAATGCTTTTCGCAAATACTACACGAATTTCTGTGGGTGTGCTGTGTTATAGAAACAATTATCTTTCGTGACGTCGAGAATGTACCCTCAACAGGTCCTATATGTCAATGGAATACGTGCGTACTGAACTAGAGACGATTTATGCGGTGATCTTTGTATTGGCAATGCATACGTTTCTATGCGCTGACCTTTGTATTGGCAATGTAATTGTTGAAAAGCAAGCAAGCATACGCACGAAACCGTGCACGTTATTCAGCGTTCGACATCAAGTACACATAATGATTAATTACTGCTCCACTTCAAAGACAGAACCGCGTTTGAAACTTCGGTATTGCGGTATTGCGGATTCCAATTTCTACAAAATTCGTTACATACTGAAGTATGTTTCGTTACGTATTCCCTGTAAACTGCCGGTTGGAACAGCAACCAACATATAAGGAGAAATTTATTTGTTTTTGTCTGTCGTCATTATTTTCTTTATCGTGCCTATTGGCTATCAGTTTCTGTACACAGTATCATCCTCAGGCTCTCCCGTTATACGTAGTCCTCACGCTTGCTTTCCAATTAGATGCGTCAAAAACGTTTCATCCACAATATTAAAGCGTGTAATTATTGTGAAACGATCATTATTAAATATTTTCCGCAATGGAAATCTTATTTTAATGTCAATATATTACACTGAAGTTTATAGCTGTGATCCGCAAGAAGTTAAAATGTTTCTTAACTTTCCAGGCACAGTGTTGCTAAATGGTTAAAATGGCTCTAAGCACTATGGTACTTAACATCTAAGGTCATCAGTCCCCTATACTTAGAACTACGTAAACCTAACTAACCTAAGGACATCACACACACCCATGCCCGACGCAGGATTGGAACCTGCGACCGTAGCAGCAGCGCAGTCCCAGACTGAAGCGCCTAGAACCGCTCGGCCACACAGGCCGGCACAGTGTTGCCCATCCTGTTTGTGCAAGGAATGTAATTAACTAAATTACGAATGAAGTCAAAAGAATCAGTACGGCATTTTTCTAATTGATTACGACGATAGTATGTAGACACTTTGCTTTTTAGTGCATTTGATCCATCGTTGTACAAACTTTTCAGTACTCTCAGAAAACAAGGTTATAAGTGGAGCAGCAAGCCACGTATGCCCCACTTCCTTCGCGTCGTTATCGGAGCTGAATCGACGGCGTCCTAAACCACCTTAAGTAGACCAAACAAAGCCCATCCAGCTAGCCGCGCTGTCTAACGCGCTGCTTCCCGATCGGGATGGCGTGGCGATCGCCGGCACGAATCCGTCCGGCGGATTAGTGTCGAGGTCCGGTGTGCCGGCCTGCCTGTGGATGGTTTTTAAGGCGGTTTTCCATCTGCTTCGGCGAATGCGGGCTGTTTCCCCTTATTACGCCTCGGTTACACTACGCTGGCGATTGGTGCACAAGCACTGACTCCACGTGCTCTTACACCACAATTACTCTACCACGCAAACATTGGAGTTACAGTCGACTGCTATGAGACGTTCCTGGAGGGCGGGGGTCCGTTGGGGGCCGAACCGCACAATAACACTGAGTTCAGTGTGGGGCGGATGTGGGGTGGGTGGACTGATGTGACGTATGGGGTTGTCGGTTGGTTAGTTTGTGGGATTAAAGGAACCAGACTGCTACAGTCACCGGTCCCTTTTTCCAAAACTTGAAAACACCCACACAGAATAAAAACGAATAATGGAGATGACAACAGACGACACAGGACAAGAAAGACTCACAAAGGGATCAGACAAAACGAATTAAAATCACACAAAGTGTGACAGTGGTTGGCCGACCATAGAGACAAAAAAGGAAAAGCCAACCACCGAGAAACACACTAAAAACTCAGTCTAAAATCGTAGGCTGAAGGCCAAACTCAAAAAAAAAAAAACATAACAAACACTCAGATTAAGTGACAAAAACCCCCTGCCCGGATAAAACGCAAAACTAAGCCTGCCATGACAGTTTCATCTGTTAAAAAGGCAGGGAGCGTATCAGGCAGCGCAAATGTCTCCCTGAGCACAGCTAAAAGGCGACAGGCCAACAAAATGTGGACCACCGTCAAAGCTGCCCCACAGGGACATAGAGGAGGGTCCTCACGGCCCAGTAAAAAACTATTCGTCAGCCGGGTGTGGCCAATGCACAGAGCTGACAAAGGACAACTGAGTCCCTGCAAGTGGCTCGCATGGACGACCGCCACACAGTCGTCGTCTCCTTGACAGCATGGAGTTTAATGGGTGTGGTCAGATCGCGCCATTCAGCGTTCCAAAAACTATGCAGCTTAAGAATGCTCGCAAATCAGTCTCCGGGAGGCAAGCGTCCAGAGATGGTTTACTGGTGGCCTGTTTGGCCAGCTGGTCTATGTGTTCATTGCCTGGTATCTCAATATGGCCTGGGGTCTACACAAAGACCACAGAGCGACCGCAACGGGCAAGAATATGGAGGAACTCCTGGATAGTTAGTACCAGACGAGAGCGAGGGAAACACTGGTCGATAGCTCATAAACCGCTCAGGGAGTCGCTACAGGTAACAAAGGACTCAGCAGGAGTGGATATACTCAAGGGCACGAAAGATGGCGACCAGCTCAGCAGTGATAATGCTGCAGCCAGCCGGCAATGAATGTTCTTCGTAATGGACCCCGAGCGTAAGATCATAACCGACACGACCAGAAACCATCGAACCATCAGTGTAAACAACGCCAGAGCCCTGATACGTGGCAAGGATGGAAAGAAAGCGTCGGTGGAAGGCGTCCGGAGGCACTGAGCCCTTCGGGCCCTGTGCCAGTTCGAGGCAAAGGCAAGAGCGGGGCACACATCACAGGGGTGTACACAGAGGGGCCCGGAAAGGAGGTGGAAGAGGGAAAACCCCAAGCCCGGAGAGAAGCTCTCTGACGCGGATCGCGATCGTACAACCCGACAGGGGCCGACGTTCTGGAAGACGGACGACTGACTGAGGGAACAGGAGACGATAATTAGGATGCCCAGGCAAGCTACAAACATGCGTAGCATAAGCGGCCAGTAAACGTTGGCGCCGTAACCGCAGTGGAGGGACACCTGCCTCCACAAGAATGCTGTCCACAGGGCTGGTCCGGAAAGCACCAGTAGCAAGGCGGATCCCGCTGTGAGAGATTGGGTCCAGCACCCGCGACGCAGATGGGGATGCTGAACCATAAGGCAGGCTCCCTTAACCCAGACGGAACTGGATTAGCGCCTGGTAGAGCCGTAAGAGGGTAGATCGGTCGGCGCCCCAGCTGGTGTGGCTCAAGCATCGCAGAGCATTAAGATGCCGCCAACACATCTGTTTAAGCTGCCGAATATGAGGCAGCCAAGTCAGCCGGGCATCAAAAACCACAATTAAAAACCGATGTGTGTGCACCACAGCAAGAAGTTTGACGGCAAGAACTGTTCGAGTATAGGGTTGTGAACCACTGAGAGGTACGGCGGGACGAAGCCTCTCCGTCGTTTCTAGGTCGCGATTTTAAATCCACAATACACAGACCAAACATACGGAAATCCGATGGGCCGAAATCAGAAATGCACGCAGGGTACTCCAACGCCCGAAAATGTGTATTCTGAAGGGCCGACGGTATTTGGACGCATGTTGTGCCGCAAGGGAAAGAACGTAATTTGACTATAGACCTCTGCCTCTATTTCAAACTACAGATTTCAACTCGTTATAAAGCCTATACCAGGGGCGTTCGATAAGTAATGCACAATATTTATTTCTGAAAACAGGTTAATTTCATTCAGGATTCCAGTACACCGTCTCATTCTCCACTCTTTTGGCTACCAAGCCATGTTTTTCACAGCATTACGCCACCTTTCTGAGAGGGCTTGCGTGCCCGCATGGTACTACTCTAATAGGCGACGTCGGAGTCAACGTCTTGCTGCAGCAATAACCTCCCCATCATCAACGTACTGTATCTTCCGTAGTACATCTTTCATTGGCCGGCACAGATGGAAGTCAGAAGGTGCGAGATCCGTAGAGTGGATGAGGAAGAACTGTCCATTGAAGATTTGTGAGCTGTGTGAGGCATTGTGTCGTCATGGAGAAAGAGAAGTGCGTTTGCACTTTTGTGTGCAACATGCTAAAGTGGTTTCTCCTATTTCCTGGCAGTAGCACAATAAACTTCCGAGTTGACTGTTGTACCAAGAGGGAGGACATCAAACAGAATAACCACCAGTCCCAGAGGAATTTGTAACTAAAATGCTTCATAGTTACGTAGACGTACCTCATCCTGAGTTTCACTCTAATCAAAATATTACGGGATGGTTACAATTAAAGTGTAGAAGCTCATAGAGGTTCAGCGTGGGCTGCGATTATCTTACGGTAGCGAAAGTAGGTAGGTATTCTAAAGCGTTAATGTGGGACCGGTTTATGTTGGAAAAAATGTTGGCTCCAACTTTGTTCACCAAGTGCAGATCTGGCGCTGTGAATGCAAGAAAGACGTAGAAATTTTTCCATACATAAGTGATTGGGAACGGAACATGAGTGAAAAACATCAAACAAGTAAGAAAAGCATAATATTGATTTTATTATTAACCACTATTTACACAGTTCGTTCCATATGAGCACGGCAGAGGCTGCACCCATAAAACAACGTGAGCAACAGTTGCTAGCAGCGTTTCCGGTGGAATCCTAGCAACATATCCCTGTATACGTCTCCCTGGCGAACGCAGTCTTTTACATATCCCCACAGCCAAAAGTCGCTAGGATTCAGATGGTAGAAGCCGACCTCGGTGAAGATCAGTTTGGATTCCGTAGAAATACTGGAACACGTGAGACAACACCGACCTTACGACCTATCTTAGAAGAAAGATTAAAGAAAGGCAAACCTACGTTTCTAGCATTTGTAGACTTAGAGAAAGCTTTTGACAATGTTGACTGGAATACTCTCTTTCAAATTTTGAAGGTGGCAGGGGTAAAATACAGGGAGCGAAAGGCTATTTACAATTTGTACAGAAACCAGATGGCAGTTATAAGAGTCGAGGGGCATCAATAGGAAGCAATGGTTGGGAAGGGAGTGAGGCAGGGTTGTAGCCTTTCCTCGATGTTATTCAATCCGTATATTGAGCAAGCAGTAAATGAAACAAAACGAAATTCGGTGTAGGTATTAATGGAGAAGAAATAAAAACGTTGAGGTTCAACGATGACATTGTAATTCTGTGAGAGGCAGCAAAGGAGTTGGAAGAGCAGCTAAACGGAATGGACAGTGTCTTGAAAGGAGGATATAATATAAACATAAACAAAATCAAAACGAGGATAATGGACTGTAGTCGTATTAAGTCGGTTGATGATGAGGGGAGTAGATTAGGAAATGAGACACTTAAAGTAGTAAAGGAGTTTTGCTATTTGGGGAGCAAAATAACTGATGATGGTCGAAGTAGAGAGGATATAAAAGGTAGAGTGTGAATGGCAAGGAAAGCGTTTCTGAAGAAGAGAAATTTGTTAATATCGAGTATAGATTTAAGTGTCAGGAAGTCGTTTCTGAAAGTATTTGTATTCAGTGTAGCCATGTATGGAAGTGAAACGTGGACGATAAATAGTTTGGACAAGAAGAGAATAGAAGCTTTCGAAATGTGGTGCTACAGAAGAATGCTGAAGATTAGATGGGTAGATCCCATAACTAATGAAGAGGTATCGAATAGGATTGGGGAGAATTTCGTGGCACAGCTTGACAAGAAGAAGGGACCGGTTGGTAGGACATGTTCTGAGGCATCAAGGGATCACAAATTTAGCATTAGAGGGCAGCATGGAGGGTAAAAATCGTAGAGGGAGACCAAGAGATGAATACACTAAGCAGATTCAGAAGGATGTAGGTTGCAGTATGTACTGGGAGATGAAGAAGCTTGCAGAGGATAGAGTAGCATGGAGCGCTGCATCAAACCAGTCTCAGGACTGAAGACCACAACAACAACAACAATCTTGCAGGCCATGCATCTGGATAACCAGTGGAATTAACATGTTCGTGGAAAGTTGCATTAAACAGATGTGTCACTGAGAAAGCGACATGAGGTGTTGTCCCATCTTTCACGAAAACAGTGGTTTCCTCACACTTGCGCCCTTCCAAACCAGAAATCACATGCCGTACAAGGAGGTCTCGATATCGCACATATATCACTGTACACCTTGCTGGCCCTCTAGGGGTATTCTTTTCAAAGAAGAACGGACCGATAATGAAAGTTCTTGTGAATATAAACCACACAGTCACATACAGAGAGTGCAATGGCTCTTCGGGCACAACATGCAGTTTTACAATACGCCCAATTCGGGAGTTCTGTGTATTCAGTGCACCTTGTAGTGTAAAATGCACACGACGTCGACCCATGCCAGAAACGGAAGAGCAAATTCAGAACGTTGCTGCAGATCATGAGGTTTCAGTTGCTGCAACGTCGGGATCCTGTACGCGGATCACTCTAAGACCGTACTGTCGACCACAGTATGGAGAATTCTCGTGGCATGCAGGAGCAGTAGCGCTACCCGGGCACTTGCTGCATAGTCCGTTACGGCAACAGCAAATCTCGTCAGTAACATCCACCACGATGGATCGCCTTCTGCTTCCAAGTTCCACACGAAACTTCCAGTTTTTTCAAATTTCATCATCACCTTCTTAAACTGTTCAATGACATCGGGCATTTCCTCAGACATTTCAGTCAGATCGTTTCCCTATTTCTAGATTTCCAGAAGGCTTTTGTTACCGTTCCTCACAAGCGACTATTAATCAAATTACGTGCATATGGAGTATTGTCTCAGTTCTGTGACCGGATTCGTGATTTCCTGTCAGAGGGGTCACAGTTCGTAGTGATAGACGGTAAATTATCGAGTAGAACAGAAGTGATATCTGGCGTTCTGCAAGGTAGTGTCATAGGCCCTTTGCTGTTCCTGATTTATATAAATGATCTAGGTGATAATCTGAGCAGCCCCCTTGGATTGTTTGCAGATGACGCTGTAATTTACCGTCTGGTAAAATCATCAGACAGTCAATTCCAATTAGAAAATGATCTAGAGAGAATTTCTGCATGGTGCCAAAAGTGGCAATTAGCACTAAACAAAGAAAAGGGCGAGGTCATCCACATGGGTACTGTTGTGTACATAGTTCTGCGTAGTCAGCGCGTACACAACTTTCCCACTAGAGCGCGTCCCGCTAAGCACAACAGCGCAGGCGCAGCGCTCGTCCGTCTCTGCACTACGAGATGGCGCTGTCTTAGAGACGGACCAAATTCTGCTTCCGCCGATCCGCGTATTATTATGTAACGCAGCTAATGAGATTGCTGCTAAAGTAGAACCTTTTCTCCTCACAGATCACACTCGTGCAGTGATACCTGAACGCGAGAGGTATTATAATGAGTGTACAGACCTCCGTTAGATTTAAAGTCTGTAGACTGTAGAGCAGTGTACTAAGCTGTTGCCAGCCCGCCCCCTTCGGGGGGAATTGAAAATCAATAAACGAAAAAAAACTATGATTAGTCAGTCTTCATTAGTCTGCATTAGTCTGTAGGAGGTTTCAGTCTGCGACTAATAAGATTATCATATTCCTGTACATAGCCATGAAGAGAAATGAATAGACACTTTGTCAAGCATCAGAGATATGTGAGAACAAGATTAACATACCAAGACCAAGGGAACTACAGATTGTCAATTGTAAACAGCATCCAGAATCAAGTTAAGTAAGGTTTATGATTTTAATAAATGTATGTGAAAATTGATCAAGTTCTGTTTAAAGTTGGTCACCGTCAATCTGCTACTCTAAGCGTGCAAGTGGCGTTTCTATCGTCTGACCTAACGGCAGAAGATAAACACGCCACGATAAGGCCACGAGACATATTGCTGACGCTCGCCTACTTCGTTAGAGCGACAAGTCAAATAATCTGATGGTGTGTGTACTGAAGGTCTTACAGTACGCACACCACAGGTATTAAAATAAATCCGATAAATTTTGGGTATGCGATAAATCACACAAATATAAGGACTGTCAATTCGACTAAATACCTAGGAATTTCAATCACGAGCAACTTAAATTGGAAAGACCACATAGATAATATTGTGGGGAAGGCGAAACAAAGACTGCGCTTTCTTGGGAGAACAATTAGAAGAGGTGACAAACCCACTAAAGAGACAGCCTACATTACACTTGTCCGTCTTCTGCTGAAATACTGCTGCGCGGAATGGGATCCTTATCAGGTAGGATTGACGGAGGATATCGGAGAAGTGCAAAGAGCGGCAGCTCGTTCCGTGTTATCAAGCAATAGGGGTGAGAGTGTCACTGATATGATACGCGAGTTGGGGTGGCAATCACTGAAACAAAGGTAGTTTTCTTTGCGGCGAGATCTATTTACGAAATTTCAATCACTAACTATCGCTTCCGAATGCATAAATATTTTGTTGACACCCAGCTACGAAGGGAGAAATGATCATCATAATAAAATAAGAGAAATCAGAGCTCGAACGGAAAGATTTAGGTGTTCCTTTTTCCCACGCGCCATTCGAGAGTGGAATGGTAGAGAAGTAGAATGAAAATGGTTCGATGAACCCTCTGCCAGGCACTTAAGTGTGAATTGCAGAGTACCCATGTAGATGTAGATTCTCTCAATTCAACACTGTGATTGCTGCAGTCTCACTAACAGCGCATTGTCTCTCTTCCTGGTAGCCATGCCGTTCTTTCAAGTTATGACTTTTCGAATGACAGGGTGGTTGTCATACCGTCATAAAAAAGATACACCGCTATATTTGCACTTGGTGGTCAATTTTGGAACTGATTTCTTTCCACCATAAATCGGAACCCAATTAGCGCATTAGTATATCTGCGAAGTTCCGCTGCCATGCGATAATTGCAGCCCACATTGAACGTCTCCTATTAGCTGCACTTTCAATATGACCACCTGGTAATTTCCATACAAATCGGTGTTTCCGAATGTTATAGAAGCTAGAAGAATAGTGAAATCAAACTTAAAACGTATGTTATACAAACAATGATGTATTTTAGAAAAAAAAATTGAATGAAAATATAATCCCACTGATTTCATATTTTTGGATTTCCAAAATGATTTTGACGTCGTTCCTCACTAAAGGCATCTAATGAAATAGCATGCCTATGGATTGTCACCTAAGTTGTGAGACTGGATGCTAGAGTTTCTGTCAGAAATGTCACAGTTCGTAATAACTAACGGAAAGTCATCGAGTAAACCAGAAGTTATATGTGGAATTGCCTGAGGAAGTGCTATGGCCCATTGCTGTTCCCTGTCTACATAAATGACATAGCAGACAATCTGAGCAGCCCTCTTAGTTTGTTTGCAGATGATGCTGTCTCTTGCCGTCTTGTAAACACGTCAGATGACTAAACCAAGTGCAAAAATCAGTTAGACACGATATACATAAGCTGCAAAAAGTGGCACTAAAACAAATCAAGTAAATTTCGTTTATGCTTTAAATCACACCAGTCTAAAGGCCGTAAATTTAAGTAAATGCTTAGGGATTATAGTTATTAATAACTCAAATTGGAATGATCAAATAGGTAATGTTGTGTGGAAAACAAACCAAAGACTGCGATTAACTAGCTGAATTCTTAAAGAAATACAGCAGGTCTACTAAAGAGACTACTTACACCACACTTGACTGTCCTCTTCTCTTGCTGTGCTGTGTAGTGTCCGCAGCTCGTGGTCGTGCGGTAGCGTTCTTGCTTTCCACGCCCGGGTTCCCGGGTTCGATTCCAGGCGGGGTCAGGGATTTTCTCTGCCTCGTGACGACTGGGTGTTGTGTGATGTCCTTAGGTTAGTGAGGTTTAACTAGTTCTAAGTTCTAGGGGACTGATGACCATAGATGTTATGTCCCATAGTGCTCAGAGCCATTTGAACCATTTTGCTGTGTGGGACCTGCATCAGACGGGAGTGACGGAGGACATCAAAAAGGTTCAAACAAAGGCAACTCGTTTTGTATTATCGCGAAATAGAGGAGAGACTGGCACGGCCCGCATCTTGTGGTCGTGCGGTAGCGTTCTCGCTTCCCACGCCCGGGTTCCCGGGTTCGATTCCCGGCGGGGTCAGGGATTTTCTCTGCCTCGTGATGGCTGGATGTTGTGTGCCGTCCTTAGGTTAGTTAGGTTTAAGTATTTCTAAGTTATAGGGGACTGATGACCATAGATGTTAAGTCCCATAGTGCTCAGAGCC
Source organism: Schistocerca americana (assembly GCF_021461395.2). Lineage (NCBI taxonomy): Eukaryota > Metazoa > Arthropoda > Insecta > Orthoptera > Acrididae > Schistocerca > Schistocerca americana. The sequence continues at coordinate 112,077,049 of NC_060127.1, read as the reverse complement.
ATTTGAACCATTGACTGGCACGGATATGATATATGTATTGGGGTGGCAATCATTAAAACAAACAACTTCTTTTTGTGTGTGTGTGTGTGTGAGGATCTTCTCGTGAAATTTCAACCATCAACTTTCTCCTCCGATTGCGAAAATATTCTGTTGGTGCCCACCTACATAGGGAGAAATAGTCATCGTGATAATTTAAGAGAAATCAGAGTTCGCAGAGAAAGATGTTCGAGAGTGGAACCGTATAGAAATACGTTGAAGGTGGTTCGATGAATCCTGTGCCAGGTGCTTGACTGTGAATTGCAGTGAAGCAGGTAGATGTAGATGTAAATTGGGAGAGATATTTCATATTTAAACTTGCGAGAGTGATTTTTAGGGCACAGGTAGGGTGCTCCAACTGTCACCAACGGAGTGTTCCCTTTTCCGTCAGCAGCGAGAGGACAAAAGCGACCTGTTAGAACAGTCTGAATCAGGTCATTGCATCGGGTTCGCTCAATTTAGTCGCGGAAGCTACGAGCCTCATTGCTGTATGAGGAAAGAACAATTAATTAGTCGTAGGTGACAGTGTCGTCGTATTTCATTCTCGTTGTTTTGGTTGGCAGGAGAGCCAACACCGTGTTAATAGAGGAGGCCCAAAGGCACGCGTTTTAGCTCAAGCAGGCTGGCGTGAGGTCTGGAACAGGTCAAGGAAATTAGAATTTAGAAAAATGGACGTAGCTGGTGGAATACTTAACTTTAATCCATAAATGGTGAACGTCGCTCTTGACTGTACATTATTCACAATGTCAATAGTAACTGAACATGGCGCCTTGCTAGGTCGTAGCAAATGACGTAGCTGAAGGCTATGCTAACTATCGTCTCGGCAAATGAGAGCGTATTTTGTCAGTGAACCATCGCTAGCAAAGTCGGTTGTACAACTGGGGCGAGTGCTAGGAAGTCTCCCTGGCGGTGACACCACACTCGTTTCATACCTAAGAACTTTCGTGTGAATATAAGGAAAATGTGATTGACTAAATAGAGATTTTGCATCACACGTTTATGTTTCGCGAGTTTTTGAGTCCGCTTTTATCTAGAAGCTGTGTGGCATTAAACTTCCCACTTTCTAGGCCAACAAAACTATTGCTGGTTTAACACAGCCAATATCCAAGCATAGCATAAACTGCAATCTTTTATAGGCTTTCGAATAAACAATCCCAGGTGCTGAAGAAAGATCATTAATTTAAGAGGTTTTCCTGTTTTGTGAGTGGTAACAGTGGAAACCGTGACTATACAAACTTTTAATGGAAACTCTGATCATATAATTTCAGTAGCCGTTTCCTCATTGCCTCACATCACTAACTAAAAGCGATTTCCGCTTAGAAGAGCCGGAATGTCAGAAAGTGGAATTAAAACTGAAGGTAACTTGTTACGGCGACATTTCGGCTGCTTAGGTCTGTAATTTTCAGGCTCTTGCTGTGTGAGTGGATTAAATTAGGAGAGGAGAAACAAAACCATTACAGAAATGCACTTTTTAATCAACCAGACGCGCCACAACGTATAGAGTGCCGCAACCAAGTTTACTTCACAAGAGCACTAAGCAAATGGATATCTGGCTTTTCTCTTCTGCTTACTGGAATTCAGTAAATATGACGTTGGTGAAAAATACAGTCAGATGGGCACGAAACAGATGGAAAGATGTAAGTAAACTAATAAATATTTAAAAAGTTATCGCTATAACTGTTAATACATTTTTTCCACTGTGAGACAAGAAGGTCAACGCCACTGTAGACAAATGTTTGCCTATGGAACCATCACTCTACCCAGCCATAAACATTTACGTCCGAAGCAACTCGACGGACATAAATGTCTTTCTTCATGGCTGCAAAATATGTAAATCGTATGAGAAGAGATTGGGACTGTTTGAATAGTGTGTAAGGCCTTCCATGCGAAACTTCTCCAACGTGTTCGAAACAGCCTTGGCATTATGTGGTTGCTCTCTCTCCATGGTATTTCTATGTTTTTGGAAAGCTGAAGAGAGATATTCGTGGCCATCGATTTGCTTCAGGTGAAGTGGCGGACGCCTGTATATAATCGTGGTGGCGTAGCGAACCGCAAACGTTTACCCATGAAGGCTCTGACCGACTTGTCCCACAGTGGGAAGAATGTATCATCAGTTATTGCGATTACTTTTGAAATAAAAAATAAGTTATTTACTTTTTTCCAATCTGTCTCGTTTTCATTTCACTGCCTCGTATACGGAGAGTCCAAAAAACACGGAAAATGCTTAGTATGTTTTGTGGGAAGGCACACTAATCTGTTTTTTGAAGAGGGAACCCATGTACGAGAACTCACAACTTGGGCGCTGGAGAGCGTCGAAGTCTGAGATGGGTGTGCGTTCCACATGACGCCAATAAACCCATCGTGAGAAGCACTTCGCACTGTCTACATTACATTAAATGTAAACACAATTTTTAATCAACCAGACGCCCCACTAAATGGCGAGTGGCGCAACCATGTTTACTACGCAAGAGCTGTGAGCAAAAGACTACTTAGATTTTCTTTTCTGCTTACCGGAATTCGGCAAGTATGACGCTGTTATAAGGGTCAGATGGGTACGATACAGATTGACAAAAAGTAAACCAATAAATATTTCAAAAGTTATCTCTGTAACTGTTAATACTTTTTTCCACTGTGAGACAAGAAGTCAACGCCTTCATAGACAAAAGTTTGTCTAAGAAGTACTTTGAACTCTGAACATCCTACGTCTATGCAGAGACTATCGTACATAGGCAATGGAGCGAATAGCTGTGTTTGTCTTTGAAGTATTTCAGTCGATCCGTCGACTCGAGCACTAAGCTGCTACACTGACGTTTCAATAGTGGCATACACCATAGAGAAAAGGTGTCAGATCATACGAGTCTGCTAGCCGTGGAACTGGTTCACTCCTACCAATCCATCGATTGAGATGTGCGACGCTGAGGTGATTCGGCTCTACATCTACATCTACATCTACATGACTACTCTTCAATTCACATTTAAGTGCTTGGCAGAGGGTTCATCGAACCACAATCATACTATCTCTCTACCATTCCACTCCCGAACAGCGCGCGGGAAAAACGAACACCTAAACCTCTCTGTTCGAGCTCTGATTTCTCTTATTTTATTTTAATGATCATTCCTACCTATGTAGGTTGGGCTCAAAAAAATATTTTCGCATTCGGAAGAGAAAGTTGGTGACTGAAATTTCGTAAATAGATCTCGCCGCGACGAAAAACGTCTTTGCTTTAATGACTTCCATCCCAACTCGCGTATCATATCTGCCACACTCTCTCCCCTATTACGTGATAATACAAAACGAGCTGCCTTTTCTTGCACCCTTTCGATGTCCTCCGTCAATCCCACCTGGTAAGGATCCCACACTGCGAAGCAATATTCTAACAGAGGACGAACGAGTGTAGTGTAAGCTGTCTCTTTAGTGGACTTGTTGCATCTTCTAAGTGTCCTGCCAATGAAACGCAACCTTTGGCTCGCATTCCCCACAATGTTATCTATGTGGTCTTTCCAACTGAAGTTGTTCGTAATTTTAACACCCAGGTACTTAGTTGAATTGACAGCCTTGAGAATTGTACTATTTATCGAGTAATCGAATTCCAACGGATTTCTTTTGGAACTATGTGGATCACCTCACACTTTTCGTTATTTAGGGTCAACTGCCACCTGCCACACCATACAGCAATCTTTTCTAAACCGCCTTGCAACTGATACTCGTCTTCGGATGACCTTACTAGACGGTAAATTAGAGCATCATCTGCGAACAACCTAAGAGAACTGCTCAGATTGTCACCCAGGTCATTTATATAGATCAGGAACAGCAGAGGTCCCAGGACGCTTCCCTGGGGAACACCTGATATCACTTCAGTTTTACTCGATGATTTGCCGTCTATTACTACGAACTGCGACCTTCCTGACAGGAAATCACGAATCCAGTCGCACAACCGAGACGATACCCCATAGGCCCGCAGCTTGATTAGAAGTCGCTTGTGAGGAACGGTGTCAAAAGCTTTCCGGAAATCTATAAATACGGAATCAACTTGAGATCCCCTGTCGATGGCGGCCATTACTTCGTGCGAATAAAGAGCTAGCTGCGTTGCACAAGAAAGATGTTTTCTGAAACCATGCTGATTGTGTGTCAATAGATCGTACCCTTCGAGGTGATTCATAGTGTTTGAATGCAGCATATGCTCCAAAACCCTACTGCAAACCGACGTCAATGATACAGGTCTGTAGTTCGATGGGTTACTCCTACTACCCTTCTTAAACACAGTTGCGACCTGCGCAATTTTCCAATATGTAGGTACAGATCTATCGGTGAGCGAGCGGTTGTATATGATTGCTAAGTAGGGTGCTATTGTATCACGTTTAATACGCCGTCTCTAGTAAACGTGCATTCATCTGTGATAGCACCAAGCTCGGAAATTGTGGCTGGAGCATGCGTTGTTGTAACACACTGCACAAGTTGTACCTGTCGTGGCTAACCCTCCCTCCGCATGCCTGAACTTTCAGCAAATAGTATAGATGTAGGTGGTGTTCATGGACAACACACCATATGGCACGTTTACCCGTGTGCAGTGCCTGTGCCATGTGCCGGCTGTTGTTGGCAGGGTCCTCTTCAAACATTGTCAGTTTGTCCTCCTCCAACAATATGGTTTGAGCCGAGTGTAGCGACCTGCATCACGTTATGGCATCTACCAAACAGTGGATTGGGGATAGTATTCGCAAGTACTAAGCACAAAGTGCTACTATTTGACCGTACAACGAACACAGGCAGAAAATACCTACGTGCAACTTTCCGGCATCTCTGAGGTGTCTCTCAATGGCTGTGTACATGGAACGATGTGGGGTACGTCTGTGCGGGAAACGTTCCGCTTGCAGTCTTGCAGCGGCTCTTCCACTGCAATCCTCGTTGATGTGTGCATGCGCAGTGCCGGTCATTTCTGCAACTGTGTATTCGTACACGTCACACGTCTAGCAACAATGTTACTACACTGGCAGACCACAGATGGTCCGCAGCAGAATGCGCACAAGGTCTGTGTTGCGGAATGTAGCGCTTGTATACGAATGCTTTTACGTTTCAGGTCTTCCATCTGCAACGCACTGTTATTTAAAAGGGTCCACACCCTCCGTAATCAGACACTAAAGCGCATCGGAACACAGCGTCACAACCGTTCGTTGTCAGACCTTTACACTTTCCAGCGACCAAAGTGTGAGTTTTCGGATATGAGTTCCTGATCAGTTTGCCTTGCCACACAACATAATAAATGTTGACTGTGATTTTTGGGACTTCGTGTACAATTATAAACTAAAGTAGGGCATCATTATTCTTTGCCCCAAGGTCATGCACATGGCTTGAGATCAAGTTAAGGTCTTGACGGCGGATCATTACGTAGGCTGATCTGGTTCTAAAGGTTTGCATAGATAGTGTTTTACAGTTAGTGTTACAGCGCTTTAGGGATTGGAGAGCGGACTTTTTGACAAGGAACCCCAGTCCATAATGTACCGTTAGGACATAAAACATATCTGAAGACCAAATCACCTTCGAATCTCCCACTTCACCATGCGGTGAAACTTCCTGGCAGGTTAAAACTGTGTGCCGGACCGAGACTCGAACTCGGGACCTTTCACCATGCAGTATTTGATGGTGGAGCTACATAAGGTGTTTATCCAAACAGTCAGCTGATCACCTCTGCCCATGAGGTACGATTGATGTCCGAGTACGCCTGTGGATTCGAGTAACTGGTACGCTTGCAACGAGATGGGTGTACTATGGTGCTCCATGGATTTGAGTGTGGTGTGCATGAGGGCATGCGTCACAGATACACCTCGTGCAACAAACACCAGGGCCATCATGTGGAGCAACTCCTGCCGAGCGCACAGGTCAGAGGTCATTGCTCCACAGAGGGCACAACCATAAATCGGAAGTGATACGATCTTCAAAATCATTTTACATCCAAACGCTACATTTCCAGACGTAAGTTGCTTATCAGAAAAATTTATCTGAGTCCCCTGTACAACTCCTAGAAGCCTGTGATAGGAAATTATTTATTCATTTCTTTTTTATTTATTTCTGAAGTAAAGACCTGCTGCCTGTTATTACATATCACGTCGTATATCGTGTGATTTTAAATGTTCTATCTTACAAATTCGGTATAATTAGTAGTACATTTTTTTGAAAATTTTACAAAATGATAAATTAAAAAAACTAACAAAGAAATAATTAAGTGCAAACACAAATAAACAATTTTGTTTAAACTTGTTGCTAAGTTAGATAATGATGATATTAAGGTACATACTAGGTTATTGATGTATTTTGATTCCAAATTAAAAATGTATTTAATGAAAGAAACAAGAGATGGAAATTCTACTTAGATATGATATGACAGTTCTTCCTTTTATACCTTCCATGTGATGATTACGTCTGTTACATATGTTGTCTTGACAGTGGTAATACTTATTTTAATGTACTGATTAGTTACGTTATAACGTGTTTCTGAACATAAGGTAACAGTGGAGATTGGGGGTTGATTCAAAATGTCACAGTTAGCTGCGTCAGGTGCGAGGGCCCGGTAAATCTTCGAGCCAGTCACACCTGATACAGCGAAATAAGAATACATCATATCTTCAGGTAGTGTTACTGTTGTGTACATAGTTCCGCGTAGTCAGCGCGTACACAACTTTCCCACTAGAGCACGCCCCGCTAAGCACAACAGCGCAGGAGCAGCGCTCGTCCGTCTCCACACTACGGGATGGCGCTGCCATAGAGACGGACCAAATTCTGCTTCCGCCAATCCGCGTATTAATATGTAACGCAGCCAATGAGAATGCTGCTAACGTAGAACCTTTTCTCCTCACGGATCACACTCGTGCAGTGACACATGAACACGCGAGGTATTATACCGAGTGTACAGACCTCCGATTAGTCAGTCTGCATTTGTCTGCGCCAGTCTGTACCACTCTGCATTAGTCTGTACCAGTCTGTACGAGTTCTACATTGGCCTATACCAGTCTATAGTGAAGTTTCAGTCTGCGCCTAATAAGGTTACCATATTCCTGTACATAGCCATGAAGATAAATGTTGAGACACTTTTGTCAAGTATCAGAGATAATGTGAGAATAACATTAACGTACCAATACCAACGGAACTTCAGATTGTCAATTGTAAATAGCATCCAGAACCAGGTTAAGTAATTTTTATGCTTGTTATTATTTTAATAAGTGTGTGTGAAAATTAATCAAGTTCTGTTTAAAGTTGGTCACCGTCAATCTGCTACTCTAAGCGTGCAAGTGGCATTTCTATCGTCTGACCTAATGGCAGAAGATAAACACACCACTATAAGACCACGAGACATATTGCTCACACTCGCCTACTTCGTTAGAGCGACAAGTCAAATAATCTGATGGTGTGTGTTCTGAAGGTCTTACAGTACGCACACCACAGTCACATACTATGAAATTATGGAACAAACAGCTGCACAGAGAGTTTCTTTTTCAGATTAATTTGACGTAGTGTATTACATCCTTCATTCACTTTTGCTATGTTGCTTTGTCTCGTCTTCACTTCCTGTGTGTGATGTACCATCCGATTCCGCATCTGTGCCTGTGTCTATGTTGTTTACTGTGTTCTGCTGATCTGTCCAAAGTTAAGCCCGTCTTATTCTAGCGTATGGTCTCTGCTGTTTGTATGTCATATATTGTGATAGCGATACTTCATCTACGATGTTGTTTATAGAGTTCCAGTCATGTTGCATGTGTATTAACTGTCATATGTGCCCGAGTTTCCTGAACTCGGTCTTATATGTCCTAGGGCACCGCAAATGAGCACTATGTGTTCAATTGTACCATTCTCACCACAGGCACAAGTGTTTTAGGGCCAAACCTGTGGAGATGCACAGGATACGGGCCATGGCCCGTCAGATAGTGCACAGTCCAGCGTGTTGGATTTATGTATTTCAGATTCATTCGCTGTCTTATATTGGGGAAGAAAGAGTAGACTCTTCTTCCCTTATCAGTTGTGTTCCATTCTGTCTGCCATGTATCAATTCTCCATTTGTTTATTTTCCGTCTGTCGATTATGTCTTGTCCAGTTATTTCTCTTATTGTTTTGCGTCTTCCCCTCTTCAGTCAGTATGTAGATGTTCTGTGGCGAATTGTAATGTCTGTAGGGAAAACTCCTAGTACCACGCACAGTGTTTCAATCGAGGTCGTGCCGAAAGCCTCCCCTTGCTGGTCTTATACGTACCTAAGCATAATCGATGTGCCCAAGCATTAGCCTCAAAGCAAGTTATCAACTCTAAGAGTGCTGTGTAATACGAGGGCTATTCGGAAAGTAAGGAGTGATAGGTCGCGAAATGGAAACCACAGTGAAAATCAAAACTGTTCTATCTACAACAGTTAGCTACAGCTCCAAGCTACTTATCTCCATAGTCGCCTAACTGACTTAGACGTTTGTCATAGCGTTGTACCAACTTTCCAATACCATCGTTATAGACGGCAGCCGCCAGTGCTTTCCACCAATTCTCTACGCTGGCCTACAGCTCGTTGTCTGTGTCAAAATTTTCTCTTCATAGGCAGCGGTTCATTTGAGCATAAATGAAACTCAGAAGTAGACAATTACGGGCTGTATTGCGCATTATCGAACATTTCCAATTGAAAACGATGCAGGAGCATCTTCATTGCCCCTGCAGAATGCGACTGAGAATTGTCTTGAAGAAGAAACCGCACGACAGTTATGTAATGTTGGCTGCATAGCTTCAGGCGAAATTTCTCACCAGGCCCTCGTACTTGGCGGGAGACATTATTGTTCTAGGTATCTTTATGTGCTCTCTGTGTGCTCAGAACTAAAAGGAACGACGGGCATACTAGAGACACTGCCCAACACGCCTGTGCAAAACGTCATTGGATTTCCACTGTGGTCTCCATTTCGGGACTGATCGTTCCTTACTTTCCGAATAACCCTTGTATGTCCTCATTGTATAAAGGGGTAGTCTGTATCTTGTAGGTTTATGCATCAGTTTCGTCGCTTTGTTAGTTGTCAGTCTCGCATTTTCGTTAAAATATAATGTTCATCAACATAATTGCCAAGGTATCTTGTCACAGCTTTCCTTTTTATAGAAGTGTCGTTTAGCTTTATAAATGGACTTCTTTTCAGCGTGCCTTTTAGAAGTTGGTAAATAGATTTGCTTGTTACTATTTTGAGTTTGTTGTTCGCGATGAACGCGACGAGCTGCGTCTCTCTAATTGAGATCTGGAGTTTGCAGATACCATTACCATAAGGTCTTCAGCGTAAGCAATCACCCCATTAGCCATGTCGTTGTCTCCTAGTGCATTCACTAGTGGTTCCATGGCTATGTCCCAGAAAATCGGCCACGCATGGATCCTTGTGGACAACCCTTTGTTACCCTCTTCATTTACAAGAATCTCTAAGACTGTTGTATAGAGCCAGTGGAACATTCATCTCTCCAAGTCTTGCAAACAGCCCTGGCCACCACAGGTTGTCGAAAGCACCAGCTATGTCAGTTACGATTGCTACTATGTATTTGTCATGTATGGTCTGTGACATTTCTGTGGCCCTATTTACTGCGTCATCGACGGATTTATGTCATCAATAAGCAAACTGATGTGGACTAAGGCCGAAGAGCTGCCGGTGCTACTGTAGTCTGTCGCTCTGCAATCTCTCCTGGAGCTTTGCCAGAATGTTAATGAGACATATTGTTCTGTATGTCTTAGGGTCAGTCGGGTCTTTGTCCTCCTCTTTCTTGATTATAACTGCATTTGCCGTCTTCCATGTATTCGCTATTCGTCCTTCTAGTAGAGTATTATTCAGTAAGTCTGTCAGATATGGTACGATAAGTGGAGTTGTTTCTTGGATGGTTTCGGGGTGGATGCCATCAGGTCCCGGAGCCTTTATATTTTTCATTTTGTGTATTGCCAGGGCACCTTCCTCGCGAACAAAGCGGATAGTGACACATCCGCTTTCATATTTGTCATCAGGTATCTGCGAAGGGTGATGTGAAATTGGTTGTCCTGATTGTGGTCATCATAAGGAAGCAGATTCTGTGCTGTGCACCTCCAGTGTCTTGTGGTAGTACCATCTGGTTTTTTCAGAACTGATAATACTGTAGGAGTCTTTATACGGTCAGTCGGCAGTTTAAACGGCTCCCCCCAGATGCTGTAATAGGAACTGTGAAAAAATGTTCAAATGCGTGTGAAATCTTATGGGACTTAACTGCTAAGGTCATCAGGCTCTAAGCTTACACACTACTTAACCTAAATTATCCTAAGGACAAACACAGACATCCACGCTCGAGGGAGGATTCGAACCTCCGCCGGGACCAGCCACACAGTCCATGACTGCAGCGCCCTAGACCGCTCGGCCAATCCCGCGCGGCAGGAACTGTGAATCACCCTGTTATTGCTGTAAGGCAGCAAGATTTTGGCACCATGGCTTTAATAGTCTCGTACTTTTATATTTAGTAGTTCGCCTGTGGCGGGAACTCGACCAGTTGTACACGTATATATCAACAATCCAATACAAAATTAATTTTTGTGAATGATGTAAGCTAGCCAGTGTGGCCGAGCGGTTCTAGGCGCTTCAGTCTGGAACCGCGCGACCGCTACAGTCACAGGTTCGAATCCTGCCTCGAGCATGGATGTGTGTTATGTCCTTAGGTTAGTTAGGTTTAAGTAGTTCTAAGTTCTAGGGGACTGATGACCTCAGAAGTTAAGTCCTATAGTGCTCAGAGCCATTTGAACCATTTTGAATGATGTAAAAGGCTGAAACTATCTCTAATTGGAAGGCGACAGCTTGCATATTGCGACATGGTAACTATATTACAATGAAATGAACACCCTTAGTTGCTTACAGGCGTTGACATACGTGAACGGGGACAGCTGAAAATCTGTGCCCCGACCGGGACTCGAACCCGGGATCTCCTGCTTACATGGCAGACGCTCTATCCATCTGAGCCATCGAGGACACAGAGGATGCGCAACTGCAGGGATTTATCTCTGGCACGCCTCCCGCGAAACCCACACTCTCAACGTATTGTCCCGCACTACATTCGTAGTGCCCCCGCCCATTACACTCCCGTAAGAGTTCGGGCACTGTTTGTGCATTCGCACAGAAGAAGAAGATGGTCAAGTGGCCGGTGAGCCGTAACTATATATATACTAAGATGGTAACTATGTTTCTAGGCTGTCTCACAGCGGACGTATTTGGTGTATTACGGAACAAATTAGCACGTCACCCAGTCCCTCCATAAGAAAATGACAACGGATGTGTTAATGGATCCAGTGAGGAACCTTCAACAAAATGGTTTTGACTGTACCAGTGTTAAAAAAAAAGGCCCCGTATTTTTTTCGAATGGTGCCTCATCATCAGCTGTAGTAAAAGTAATTGCCACATCAGCTTTAACTGCATAATTTCTCGATGGAGGTCTAAAGTTTTATTAATTATAATAACCAAAACAATATCCCTGTTTTCACTTTTCCAATCTTGCACAATACTTTTTCATCGTAGTGAAAGAACGGACAAAAGTACTTGCGCGTTCTAATTCATGGATTTACGACTGAGTTGATCGTTTCTTGTCTATAGCGAAGAGCAGTGTCGACGTCATAAAAACGTAATTGCGCATAACACGCTAAAATACCATACGTAGAAGTCATTGGATCTGACCTATAATACAAAATGTCGTGTTCTTAAAGTGTTGCGCTCCACATAAAAATGTGTGTGAAATTTTGGCCTGAGAGGCGACTGCAGCAAATGCTGCATTGTAGCTACGAATATCAGTAATTCTAATTCTTTGATTTATCTTGAATTTTTGGATCATTTGAAGTGCATACTTGACGAAGTGTGTTGAAAAATAAATTTTGTGTTAACGCTGAGAAGTTAACTTCTACCTTATGACAACATAAAAAATGGCTCTGAGCACTATGAGATTTAACTGCTGAGGTCATCAGTCCCCTAGAAATTAGAACTACTTAAACCTAACTAACCTAAGGACATCACAGACATCCATGCCCGAGGCAGGATTCGAACCTGCGACCGTAGCGGTCGCGCAGTTCCAGACTGTAGCGCCTAGAACCGCTCGGCCACTCCGGCCGCCTATGACAACATAATGCCGCTGCATCACATACAGTAACTTCTGACGCGAAACACGTTACATTACCAAATCTGCGCTGTAAATTTATCAAACCGTAATTGTAACTGTCAGGATCATGTCGAATCACCTTCAGTGCACATTTAAATTTATCAATCAATACAGCATTAGAGCACATATTGGAGACTTTTATGCGTGGTAGAGAAGATATCATCAGGGTTATGAATGTGTATTTCCTTTTATCACTCTTAACGGCTACGTACACACATGGTTTTTTCCTTTGTGCACATCTATGAAAAGTACCTTTCGAATTAGGTACGCTTCGATCGCCTCCTTGTATAATTAATATAAAATTCAGTACTTCAATTTTCGTGCTCACGTATTAATATTGTGGTATTAGATCACTGTTTACGATGCACAATCGGATTGTTAATCATACCATTGGCCGATACTGCTTGGCACCACGTATTTACAATTTCTGTAATACAGTATTGTGATAAGCAGGCGCCGACTTTTACTGCCCTGAGACAGAGCAGATAATGGAGGTGATGAACGGTGGGGAGCAGGGCACATTTAGATTGGGAGGGAGGTTGCTTTCAGGTGGAAAGAAAATAATTTCGGAGTAGTGTAACTGGAGAAAGAGCATCAGGGGAGGGAGAAGATGACAGGTCATTCATATAGTGTGAAGGAATTGTGGGGCCAGATGACCTACGAGGAATTTTCTCATTAATGATCCATGCAGTGGGAAGTAATGTTTTTGTAAAGATCTCTGGGATTCGTCGCCTGAGTGCAAATGTAGACACTGCGTATACAGGAGGATTAGTAACAAATAGGATAAGCAACATTATTTCTCTACTAATAACCATTTGTGTGTGTGTGTGTGTGTGTGTGTGTGTGTGACTGGCGGTCAACGGCTCGAAGAAAGCATTCCGAGGTATTCACCGTCAGTCACACTCGGTGATGGCACTAACAAATCTCTCATCTGTCCCATCTTCTTTTTATATTCTTCTTAAAAAAACAACAAAATTTTATTTATATTTCAACCTTAAATTATTGTTATTTTGAAAAGTATCATTCTTTGTAAATGTTGTAGATAAAACAAAAGGAATGAAAACTTTAAAAAGATGAAAAACGAAAATTGTAAGATGTACGACCTGTTTTAAACATCAGGTAACAGGTCTATAGTTTGGGAATAAATAAAAAAAATACAGACGTGAGCAGAGTATGACGAGACCAAAGGTTTCCATCTGTGGATCGATCGAGAGCACTTCACTGCCATGAACGATGGAAGACAGTTCCCTCCAGGGATCGAGCTAGAGACTTCGCTGGGGAGAGCTCCAGTGGAGCATCTGGCTGTTAGATGTTGAGAAGTGTTGCTTTTGATACAAGCGCGTGAAATAGCTTCCCCGTGACAGAGTTGTTATTCTGCTTCCATCGAGTTACGATCCTTTAGCTCTCTGTGGAGTCTGACGCATGGTGAAGTGCTTCTTTACACGAGAATACCCGAGCCGAATTTCTGTTCCTGTCTAGTGAGCAAACAGAAATCTTGACTCGTGGTCTGTCTTGTACGGAGGTAATTTCAGTCCTAGGAGTTTGCAGTCGTTGTAGTATGTCCACAGTGTAGGGAGAGAATTGTAGGTACGGCATGTACGTCAACTGTACAGCGGCTAATGCCCCCAGCGAGCAGATCTTCGGACAGTACAACTTCTGTCCGTAATTCAGCAGGCAAAGTACACACTTCGGTTCGGCGGATAGGGGAACATTCACAGTAAATGTGATGAGTTATTTGCTTTTCCAGTGAGCGTTTTGTAAAGGTGTCAGTCAGGGTGAGGGCCCTCTGTTTCTCACGGCTAAACAGTATTAGCCAATTTGATGTCACTCTAACGTGAGATGGGCGCAGTCTAAAGAGTGTCTGCTAATCCTAAAATTACGCGTACGGTAGAAGTCGACATTGTGCACTTCATATTTAGAAAATTTTTTTGCACTCTGCATGTTCTTTGAGAATATATAATATACGGCATTCACGTTGTCATTCAGTCTAGTAGATCCCAACAGGGATGACTGGTTCGGTGTACCAAACTAAAGTGAACTAAAACCACAACACGACACTTTGTTTAATGGAAACCCCTAGGTGTAGGTTGTCAATGGCACGGTCATCTTAATTATTTATAGGCACAAGAATTCCACTGCGGAGACAATATTAGGCAAGCATGTATACACACGCTGTATGTTACTAACACCACTGGACTTCACAGTCTAGCCTTTGTTTCAGATATTACTCCATTACAGAAAATATATTATATGGAAATAAATCTGTGGTTACTATTAATTTTATGTGTCACGTCACTGAAATAAATTATCAGCAAGGATAGAAACACTCTTTGCTGGGTCTTCCTGAACTTATCTCTACATCTGTTGACAACTCACTGTTGAAGACAGTATGGAATAATGTCCCTAAAAACAAATCATCAGTCGTTTCATAAATTTCTTTGGATGCCCCATATCAGACTTCCGCAGTCCGTCCCAAGTAGCTGAGAGGTCAGCGCGACAGAACGTCAATCCTAAGGCCCGGGTTCGATTCCCGGCTGGGTCGGAGATTTTTCTCCGCTCAGGAACTGGGTGTTGTGTTGTCCTAATCGTCTTCATTTCATCCCCATCGACGCGCAAGTCACCGAAGTGGCGTCAACTCGACAGACTTGCACCCGGCGAACCGTCTACCCGACGGGAGGCCCTAACCACACGACATTTACATTTATTTATACTTTCGCAGCGTTGGTACCCAGTCCAGTGCTTCTCCGAAGTCAAGGCATACTTCATTCCCGTGACTGCCCAGATCCATGGTTCCATTACGTCTTCTGAGATAAGCACAAGTTGGATTTCGTTTGACTGGTTCTCGCGAAGAAACAAATTTTGTTTGGAATATCTCATTACGATTGTGCTAAGAATAAGCTCTAGGATTTTACATGAGATAGTCATCGATGACATTGGGCAAAAGTTTTACGAATCACTTTGTGTCTTCCTTATTGTACATGGGTGTGATCTGCGCAACTTTCCAACTAAGAGGAACATTTTGTCTTCCGAGAGGTCTGCGGTATTTCACGGTTAAAAGAGGGGCTAATGTTTGTTAGTCATTAGCGCTACCGGGTGTGTTTCATATGGCTGTACTGTTACGCCTCCGCCTGTAGAACTAGGCTCTGCCATACAGTGGGCTGTTAATGACGCGGGTCTGGAACCTCGGTGGTGGGCGTGGGCGTGCCCTTCCATGCGTGCTGGAGCAAGTTCCAGCAGAGCCCTAAACGGCCTCCAGCCGGCGATGCATTAACAGAGTCTGCACTTTACGGGTACTGGCCGTCGACGTTAATGCCACAACTTGCCGCACAACTTGTTAAGTACTCGCCCAACCTGCGCGATAGCGCAACGGCCGGCACCGTAATTCGCCCACTTGGCCGGGAAGGCACGTAAAACTACAACTGCGCGCGTTGCGGATCTTACTCAATCGGCTTTATTTCTTTTTACAGAGTACCGGTCGTTGCTATACACTGAGCTAAGGAAAGCCATGGTATCGCGATATGCAAATGTGGAAATGGCGGTAATATCTCGTACGCAGGGTATAAAAGGTCAGTGCATTGAAAACTACTTGATTATGCCCACACGACGAGAATTAACACACTATGAACGCGGAATGGTAGTTGGAGCTAGACGTATGAGACATTACATTTAGCAAAGCATTGGGGAATTCAATATTCCGAGATCCACAGTAGCAAGAGTGTGCTGAGAATTCAATTTCAAGAATTACCTGTTCCCACGGACAACGCAGTTACCGACGGCCTTAACAACTCAGAGCAGAGTTGTCAGTGCTAAAAGACAAGCAACCGAAGAAATCAATGCGGGACGTACGACGAATGTATCCTTTAGAAGAGTGCGGCGAAATCTGGCGTTACTGGGCTATGGAAGCAGACGACCGACGCGAGTGCCGTAGCTAGAAACACGACATCACCTGCAGTGTCTCTCCCGGGCTCGTGATCATATCGGTTGGAGCCAAGAAGACTGGGAAACCGCGGCTTGGGCAGATGCGTCCTAATTTCAGTTGGTAAGAGTTGATGGTAGACTTAGAGCGTGGCGCAGATCCCGAATGTCAACAAGGCACTGCAAGCTGGTGGTCACTCCGTAATGGTGTGTGTTGGTCCACTTTGACACAGTAGAGTCTTGTACAACGGAATCAAGGGAGAGGATCTTGTTTGGTATCCGGTATCCTCTTTCTACAACACAACTTCATACATCTATTAACAGGGTTCTTTACTTACGTAAACAGGAAGCTACTTAACTTAAGGTGGCCACTCCCGTCGGACGTTAGAGTCCTCCCTCGGTCATGGGTGTGTGTGTTGTTCGTAGCATAAGTTAGTTTAAGTAGCCTGTAAGTCTAGTAACCAATGACCTCAGCAATTTGGTCCCTTAGAAATTAAAAAAAAAAAAAAAAACTTTAACAATCTATGTGTAGTGATACAAGCTCCTCATTAATAGTCCACATAGCCTCACTTCTGAGCCGGCCGGTGTGGCCGAGTGGTTCTAGGCGCTTCAGTCTGGAACCGCGCGACCGCTACGGTCGCAGGTTCGAATACTGCCTCGGCCATGGATCTGTGTGATGTCCTTAGTTAGGTTTAAATAGTTCTAAGTTCTGATGATCTCAGATGTTAAGACCCATAGTGCTCAGAGCCTTTTGAACCATTTGAACCTCACTTCTGGTGAAGTACAAGTCCCGCTAAGCAATGAGTGACAGATGCCAAACTAGGACGCGAGTTCCTGAGCCAGTGGGTGAGCTATTGACAGAGCGACTACACTCGTGACTGAGGCTGAGTGAGACTACGACTGAATGAGACTCAACCCCTGCGGTCAGCGGCCGCGATCTAAATGCTTGCGTTCGAGAGGGCGTTGGCGGCTCATTGCTTGCGAGTTTGCCTTTGGCCTCTCTCCTGATCGACACGCAAAATCGAGCATATACTATCGATTTTCATGCTGCATCTTTGTCGTTCGATGTGCTGGCGACAGCTTACGTCAGCACATCCCTCCACCGCGAAATATGGCACCTTTGTTGTGTAGGTAGGATGTGAACAACAAGGGGGGGGGGGGGGGATTGTACGCAGAGATGGACTGGAGGACGGCGTACTCCCGACCGTAGCTCGCCATCTTGCTTGGCAACAGGAACATCCTCCGGGGAACTGCTGCCAGGGCAGACCTGAGGTCGTGTCGTGGAGCGATGGCGATGGCGATGGCGGGTCCAGGTCCATCGGGTCAGCGAGGACGATGGGGGCGAGGGCGCATCGCCCATCCGCTCCTCCTGCGGTGCCCTGGTGGCACCGTGGACGGCTGCGAAGGCCGTGCGGTCCCGTGAGGCCGTGAATGTAGGGGAAGAAAAGCAGCAGAATCACGGGGCAAATGACATGTGCGAATTTGGTTCCGGTGGAGGCACTGCAAACCAGCGGGACGTGCAATCAAGTACATGTAAAAGCCAATGCGTTCCTACATGACGCCTTTTTCCCAGCGCCCACGGTTGCCATAAACCCTGAAAAGAAGAAGATCGCACGGCGCCAATGCGGTACTTGCGGACCACTGGCGGCTCCCGATGCTGCGGTGGGTGGAGGAAGTGTAGCAGCGTCCGATAGCGGCGGCCACGCAGAAGTTCCGCCGGTGATGGTACGTCTCGCTGTAATGGTACTTGAATTACGTAACCATTACGCCACCTCACCCCAACCTCTCGATACCAGCCATATTCTATTGTATTTCTGTAAAATAGTTAGTATATTTCTGTGACAACATTCAGATTTGATTTCATTAATGTAGAGGTACTTCGATACATCGATATGTATATATTGCAATGATATTATTCTTATGTGTAGTCTTTCTTTTGTCACTATGATCTTTGACGTACTTGTAACTCTGATTTTTGGGCGCGTAAGCGGTTATTGGAGAGTCCAGCTTTGGTCGTCAAGTTAAAAAGACACAGTTTATGAAATGTGAACTTTAACAGTGAGGAAGATATTTTCAAGTATGTTTTATATTGTGAAGTGATGTTTTGGAACGAGTTACGTGATACTGCAACAAAAGTAATAAAAAAGAAGTGTAACTTAAATTCGGAGTGCTGATTACTTTTTTACATCACCATTGTCCTAACTTGCAAAAGTTTAATCTTCAAGAATGGTTTATGAAACACATCTATAAAAATTTTGAATATCGCAGAATGACACCTAGGCCTCTTTGCATCCGAGCTTGGAATCATCACTACCTAGATTTTCGACGATTGAGCCATGAATTCACAACGAGACCAGCGTGGGAAACACGAAAAGATGAGTGCCTAGTTTATCCATTATTTCAAGAAATGACTTTATTAACTGTGCTCTAATGACACCTGCCACATAATATAACTTTGTTGTTGCCAGAAAATGCAATATTTAGCAGCGTGAGCAACACTACAATCAAAATTAATTTTTGACCTTTGTTGTGGTAGGTTGTTAGATCGTGGATGGGAGCGATAGGAGGCGAGAAAGAGTTGCAGCGCCTGTACCCGTGTGTGGATGGTGCAAGGCTTGGCCATCTGAAACTGTGTATGTAGCGTTCTGTTTCTCCGTTGGACTGGGGGTGAAACAGAGCACTTACAGTTGCCGAATGCCATTTCGTTCACAAAACCGTTCAGTATGGGCCGTGTTTACATGTATTGGACTAGGTAGTCTGGTCCAACTGAACCGACCATTGACTGACATTGATGAAGTTCGCCTATTTGGGGACCATCTTCAGCCATTCTTCCAAACAAGAATGTCATGTCACCACGGCACAATTCCTAGCAACTGGCTTGAAGAACGTTCCGGACGGTTCAAGTGAATGATTTGGCGACGTAGATCGCCGTACATGATACCCAACGAGCATTTGTGGGACATAACTGAGAGGTCAGTTCGTGGGCAACATCCTGCACCAGCAATACATTCGCAATTATGGACGGCTATAGAATCATTGTGACGCAATATATGTGTAAGACACTTGTTGACTCCATGCTGTCTCTAGGAATTGCACTGTGATGGGCAAGAGGTGGTCCGACACGACATTAGAAGGTATCCTACGACTTTCGTCTACCTCAGTGTATTTTATGGCTACTGAGATCCTGTCGACAACGAGTACTTTAGAGACAGGGTAAAAGCTGCGACTGAAGATGGATTGGAAAAAACAATACGCCTTGACCTTTTCAAAGGTCAATGCATTTGTCGAAAATTTTGAAAAGAGCTGCAACTTTCTGGAACTAGTGTCAATTATTCCACATGTACACCATCTGCACTGGTTCATTCTTGTTTGCCGGCCGGTGTGGCCGTGCGGTTCTAAGCGCTTCAGTTTGGATCCGCGTGACTGCTACGGTCGCAGGTTCGAATCCTGCCTCGGGCATGGATGTGTGTGATGTCCTTAGGTTAGTTAGGTTTAAGTAGTTCTAAGTTCTAGGGGACTGATGACCTCAGAAGTTAAGTCCCATAGTGCTCAGAGCCATTTGAACCATCATTCTTGTTCGTGTTCAATTACTTGAAATGACAGAGAACATAGAAAATATTCAAAGATGAGCCGCCCAGTGCTTTGCGGGTTTGTTTAGGCGGCGTTGAAGAGATGCCCAACGAACTGCACCAGCGCAGACAACGAAAGATGAGTTGCGCTTGCAGGAGTGATTTGGTTACAAAAATTCGGAGAGCCTTCGTTCGAACCAGTGACTACATTTTACGTCGTCCGGCAAATGCATACGTTCAGACGCGTAGAACAATTTTTAATTGTCTGGTTTGGAAAGAGATATTAGTACAAACTATAAAAATGTCTGTCGAAACGGGAGTCTAACCCGCGATATTTTCCTTCCGCGGTCACCTGTTTTTATCTCTTCTTTCCTTCGATCTGTTTGTTAGTCAGTGTTTCTGTGCAGATGTCTTATGACATCTCCAAATTCCGTCGATGAGAACTTCCCTCAGTTCGGTTTATCTTTGTACATGTCGTAGCCAGTCCCATGACTGGACACACTGAGCTACCGTGCCAGGAATCGACTGAGCTATACAACTTATCTTCAGACTCTCCCTCCCTCTCAAAATCTTACAGCACACAACACGCTCCAGGACGAATTTTTATTCTGGAAACAGTGCCCCAGGCTGTGGCAAGGAACCATACCTACTTCGCCTCAACGATTTGATTAATATTGGCAGTGGGTGTAGGGTACAAGTAGGACCTTTTCTAAATTCTTTATTTTGGCTTTGTGTTACAAGGACCATACAGCCAACAACTGTTATAAAGTACAAAACAAACATAATCGCAATCAAGTAGAATAGCACAAAATTACGAAATTAGCATTTAAGCAGTGGGACAAACACCAGACAGCCGGCGGCAGTGGTCACAATGAAGGAGCAGAATTATACGCAGCCCTATACAGCACCATTACATCAAGACTGCATATGCTCTTTGTTCTGGCATAAGCACAAGCGCCTGAACGGATACGAAGAACGCAAGAGAAGAGAAGGCGGTGAAACGACGTCGGCCAATAGCGCGCTGACCAGGATGTCACCACGATAGGAGCGGCATCTAGCGGAAGTGAATTGCGCTGCTCCCCGCTGCTGCCAGCCTCGGCTGGACATCAGTGGACAGTATTCGCAGAGAATTAGCATGACCTAGCAGAGAGTGCTACTATAGCAGTTAATAGGTGATCCACAAACTGTGTGTCAAACTCGCGGAAACATTATATATAGCCACGGAGTCGGATTTATGCTGCATGACGCACCTCGCTTGCGACACCATTGATATTTCATTGAAATGAAACTACTATTGTTATTTGCTTGAATCGTTTATAGCATTCCGAGAACGCAGCATCCTCTAGGCACCCTACAAGAGACGAGTGTGCAAGACCCCACATTGGAGATGAGGATTTCCCTATGTATACAGTGCCTGACGGTCACGAACCTTTCGTTTGATTCTCTCATTGCATTTACTTTGCAGGGGCGCTCGCTTTCTCTTAACAGTTTCTTGTCGTTTTTGCTAATCAGTGAGTCAATGGGCAACTCCACTGGTTTTGCTCCCAAACATTCAAGTCGCATACGCCTTTGTGTTGACTTCAAGTCTACGGTCAACCCAAAAACTGTAATTTATACTTAACCATTGCCACGCCCAGAGGATCTCATGGACAAATTAGGCGCTGGACGCTATTTCTCAAAAATTGATTTGCGTGACGTGTGTCTTCAAACACCGCTCGACGAATAATCTCAAATGTGTGTGTGTCGTAAATACTCATTTGGGATTGTTTAAATATTGCGTTTGCCTTTTGGCAGTGCTTCTGCAGCCACCATTTTCCAACCGTATTTGGAACAGCTGACTGCACAAGTGCCAAACTGTTCAAACTATTTGGATGACACAGTCGTAGACCTGCAGAACATATTGCAAATTTATGTGCTTTGTCTCGTGTGTTTTCTGAAGCAGGACTGAAGTGTAGAATGGACAACGGTGATTTTCTTTAAACCTGAGTTGCAGTATTTCGGTCATTTCATAAACAGACAAGGTGTACATCCTCTTCAGTCGCATTTGTTTGTCATATCACAGAATTGGTTTTAGGAAATATGAACTATTACATTCGCTTCATAACGAATGCTGCACAAACAGCAGCCCCGTTGCGTCGCTTCCGTACAAAGAATGTCCCCTTAGTTTCGACAGATGAGTGCCAAGTAGCTTTTCAAACACTTAGAGATACATTGCTCAAAGATCGATGCTTAGTTCACTTTGATCTTGGCAAGCCAGTTGTATTGCAAATTGACGCTTCCTCCTACGGAATCAGTGCAGAGGTTTCGGACAGAATTGTTGATAAAGACAGGCCTATTGCTTTTGCATCACAAGTGCTATCCAAAGCTCAGTGTAACTATTCAGAAACTGAAAAAGAGGCTTTGACTACAGTGTAGGATGTCACCAAATCCCACCACTATTTGTATGGCAGAAAATTCTACTTAGTAACGGATCAGAAGACTTTGCAGTCCTTGTTTCATCCAACGAAACCGTCTCCTGTACGAACTGCGCAAAAATTGCAACGATGGGCTTTGTTGTTGTCTCAACACCAGTGCGAGATTTTGTATCGTCCAACAGCTGAACATGGTAATGTTAAAATGTTCAAATGTGAATGAATTCCTCAGGGACCAAACTTCTGAGGTTACACTGCTAGACCTACACATTACTTAAACTAACGTAAACTAACTAATGCTAAGAAAACACAGACACCTATGCCCGAGGGAGGACTCGAACCTCCGCCGGAGGGGCCGCGCAATCCGTGTCATGGCGCGCAAACCGCGCGGCCAGCCCGCGCAGATATGGTAATGCGAACGCGCTTTCACGTCTTCCGATTGGCCCTGATACAGACTTGTGACACTTCTGCTGCATCTTATTGTCACATCGATGCTCAGGATTCTGAATTGCTTCAGTGTCTTCCTATAAATTATAAGAAAATTCCACAGGCCACGAAAGCAGATTCAGATTTGAACATTTTGCTAACATACATTCGCACATCTTGGCCTCGTTGCTTGCATAGCACACAGAACCCCCTAGTGCGCCGATGCGTCGACGGTCGGCATAGCCTCGCTGTACAGAAAGCTGTAATTCCTGTTCAAAATGACAGTGGACAGCCACGTGTGTTGATCCCTAAAGCTTTGAAAAAAGAAATGTTGCAGTTACTTCACCAACCTACCCGCGAAAGGTAAAGGTCCCGAGTTCGATTTTCGGTTCGGCACACAGTTTTAATCTGCCAGGAAGTTTCATATCAGCGCACGCTCCGCTGCAGAGAGAAAATCTCATTCTGGAAACTTCAAATGAATCTGAAACATTCTGTGAAGGCAATGGCATGCAGCATCTAACTAGTTCACCATTCAGTCCACAGTCAAACGGTGAAGTGGAACGTTTTGTCAGAATGTTCAACAAGCAGATGGCCAAACTTCACTGTGGAGACACCACGTATCAAGTATTGGAACGGTTTCTCGCCCCATATCGTTCGCACCCACGAGATGGACCATCGCCGGCGGAATTGCATTACGGCCGCCGCCATCGGATCCTGCTACACCTGCTCCACCCTCCTCAGCATGCGGCGCCGAAGGAATGCCGCAAGTATCGCTTCACGCCGAATGTTATTGTCTGTTGCAGGGTTTTTAGTGGCAGCAGACGGTGGGTAACGCCCCAACAAGTCAGTTAAGAAAGAACATAAAGTATGGAAAGCTATCTTGGCCGTTACGACATCTTTGCCGATGAGCTAACACGAAAGAGTTTTGCCAACAACTACATTGCATACCACTGAGCATATTTGTTAGCGAAAGAGAAAGAAGAAACATCGTATTTCAGCAATGGACAAATATCCATGTGACAAATGTGAAACTAATATCTCAAAACTTAAGTCCAAAGTAATCCCATCAGAGAAAACTTTTATGTGGAAGAGAGTTGTAAGCGCAACGAAGAAATCCAATGCGCCTACAATGCTCTTCCACAGAAGAAGTCGCTTGCTAGACCTCATCCAGTGCAGACGTACGAGAGCAGTTCTGATGTGAATTATTGAGATTGCGAATCGTGACGAGATTGTTTTCGAGTTTAGAAGTGTTTGTTGCGTGACGGCATTCACGGCTTAAGAAACTGATTTTATGAACTGAGACAGGAACAGATAAATTCATTTAACCGTGCACTACGGGTTAATTGAAATCTAATAACGGAATTAGTGAACATTGGACTTGACTTTAAATTAGTTGGACCTTAAGGAGAAGTGAACATTCTATGAAAGAATACACGCAATTAGTCTTGAGTAGGACCCAAGTACACGACATCATGAAGATAAAACAATTACGCTAAAGTGCTGAGTTGTGGTAATTGCCAGGAAACTATAACTCAATCGGACTGACTTAACTAAACTATTCCGTGTGCGTGTGGTGCGGGAGTTATAAGTATTTAGTGATAGAATAACAATAAACTGTTCGTTACCAGTTAAATATCCGTTGTGGACTACATCATTAAATAGTTTGATAAATGACTAAATCAACGAGTACTCATGAAAGACTATTTCATTGAAGTGCAAATACTCACGTCATTAGTTGAGAAGTGAACTTTCAAAATATTTTCGTATTACGACGCAATCTTACAAAGACAGAACCAAAGAGTATCTCTGGATCTCGCTGCAAACCAGCACAACAATTCCATAGCAACGAGACAACAGCGTAAGAAAAAACTGTTAACTAAGATATTTCTTAAAAATCAGTGGTGTGTGCTATGCGAAAGAGAGAAGAATTAATAACTACTGCAAATCCGGGCAATTAACAATACAATATTAATAATAAAAAGCATCAATTATACGAGTTCGCATAAGTGGAAACGATGTGGACTTGTAATTGAGATACAAGGTTTTTTCCTCCCGTTAATCTACGGGGACTGACGTTATATCGCATCGTGTCTCTGCCGCGAGAGCTGTGGCAGTAGCAGCTCTACGGCATCGACTACATCAGCACGCGGTTGGAGCAGGGGGCACGCGCCACAGGTGGGCGCGAGGTGAGATCGTCTGTCGACTAGGTGCTTGGATGTATCTTCTTTCAGGTCCAGATGGTCTGCAGCACCGCCATCAAAATGAACTTCGCCTCTGTCATATTCACGATGATCGTTCACTCTCTCTTCCTCTATACTGATGGACGCAGAGGTCAGCGCTGCCACAGCAGCCGCCAGAGGGTGTCCTCACGACAACACGGGACGACCCCATGGAGACGGAGTCCTCGCCTCCTCTGCGTCCTACCGATGGAGCTGTACGTGCCCACACCGCAGCAGTCGCTGCCTTCTTCATATGGTTCACGGCAGCAGGAGGTGGACGCGTACCTTTCCTGCAGCCATAGCTTCCGGCCCGGCGATGCACCCACACTCCCACCCCCCCCCCCCTCCCCCCCGTTCTGTCACTTTGCGGGCAGGAATGTTGTTGTAATGTTGTGGCGTAACCACAAGCGCTGAAGTGCTGGAACGAAGGCGGTGAAGTGACGTCGGCCAAGAGCGTGCTGACCAGAACGTCACCACGATAGGATCGGCACTGCTACAAAGCAATTATTAGTGATCCACAAACTGAGTGTCAAACTTGCGTGAACATCATGCATGGCAAAGGACTCGGATTTATGCTGCATATCGCCTATAGCTTACGACACCATTGATATTTCAAAGTTATTGTCAATCTGCTTTATTGAAATAAAACTGCTAACATTATTTGCATTCCGAGAATGCAGCTTCCGTCAGGCATCCTACACGAGATGAGTGGGCAAGTCACCACACTCTTGTAGTAAAAGACAAAAAAATGAAAGGGCAAAAACATACACGAAACTTCCTGGCAGATTAAAACTGTGTGCCGGACCGAGACTCGAACTCGAACTGCAAGGTTCGCAGGAGAGCTTCTGTAAAGTTTGGAAGGTAGGAGACGAGGTAATGGCAGAAGTAAAGCTGTGAGGGAGGGGCGTGAGTCGTACTTGGGTAGCTCAGTTGGTAGAGCACTTGCCCGCGAAAGGCAAAGGTCCCGTGTTCGAGCCTCGGTCCGGCACACAGTTTTAATCTGCCAGGAAGGTTCATATCAGCGCACACTCCGCTGCAGAGTGAAAAATCCCATTCTGGAAACATCCCCTAGGCTGTGGCTAAGCCATGTCTCCGCAATATCCTTTCAGGAGTGCTAGTTCTGCAAGGTTCGCAGGAGAGCTTCTGTAAAGTTTGAAAGATAAGAGACGAGGTACTGGCAGAAGTAAAGCTGTGATTAAGGCGTGAGTCATGCTTGGGTAGCCCAGTTGGTAGAGCACTTGCCCGCGAAAGGCAAAGGTTCCGAGTTCGAGTCTCGGTCCGGCATACAGTTTTAATCTGCCAGGAAGTTTCACATCAGCGCACACACCCCTGCAGAGTGTAAATCTCATTCTGGAAACATCATACATCATAGAATAAGTACAACAATAGCTAAGGAACAAAATTAGAAATAACATCATACAACAATGTGAGAGGTGTAGTATACAGACAGACGTACTTAAAGAAAAAGCCCAAAATGACAGACACAATACAGTCAATGGTGTGTGTAATAGTGCCAGCAGAATAGTGACATAAAATGCACAAGACGGTAATAATGAAAATTTAGTGTACAAATAGAGGTCTGTACGGAAATTAAAACACAAAATTATGCAGCCGACTGCGAACCGGGGTGACGCCATTTGAAAATAAACCTCGGCAACTTATAAATTAAATTTGGATGCCGTTGGCTTTCAAATAGTCTGTGAGCAAGTTATATTTCTCAAAACGGTGAAGTAAAACAAGAACGTGGCAGGGAGGGGGTAGCCTTTCGCAACCAATACCTTATACAAGTCAGATGGTGCAGTCGTATACTTGGAACATACCAATATGATGTGGTTAAGATCTGCTGCTGCCATTGTGTCTTCAAAACAGTGTCCAGGCGTGATAATCTTCAACCGATATACGTGCGCGGACTAACAGAAGTGTCTCAGCCCCATGCGAATGACAGAAGCCGCATGACGTCTGCGAAGCCGCTCCGAGACGAACCGTGGTCGTGGAGAGACGTTCGGTTGTATGGCAGCCAGGTGCCCCGCCTTTAGAGTGCTGAGGGACATGCCATTCGCAGTTCCAAGCGTGATAAGAAGCCTTCCGTATCGTCGACGTGAGATCCGTAGAGGGCATCGGCGTTGGACGTAACTGGACTTCTGCAGTACTCCTCTTCGCAAGACGGCTAACAGTTTCATTATGAAGAATGCCATGATGTCCTTTAATCCAGAGTAACTGAACAGCATGCTCAGGGTCTGCACGTCTGTTATGGCGCCCCAGGACGTCCAGAATACACCAGTTGGTCTGTTTATCAAGCGCGGGATGCTGCAATTTCTGCAAGACACTTTGAGCGTCCTTAAGTATCAGGACGAACATGGAGGTCCGGGTACCATTGTGTGCAGCTTCCCTGACGGCCAGTAGGTCCGCCGTGTAGATAGAAGATTCGGGCGGAAGAGCAAACACTTGGCAGGCGCCACTAGACAGGCAAAAGAAGGCGTATCCCACACCCGCCTCTGATTTGGTTTCGTCCGTATACACTCCTGGAAATTGAAATAAGAACACCGTGAATTCATTGTCCCAGGAAGGGGAAACTTTATTGACACATTCCTGGGGTCAGATACATCACATGATCACACTGACAGAACCACAGGCACATAGACACAGGCAACAGAGCATGCACAATGTCGGCACTAGTACAGTGTATATCCACCTTTCGCAGCAATGCAGGCTGCTATTCTCCCATGGAGACGATCGTAGAGATGCTGGATGTAGTCCTGTGGAACGGCTTGCCATGCCATTTCCACCTGGCGCCTCAGTTGGACCAGCGTTCGTGCTGGACGTGCAGACCGCGTGAGACGACGCTTCATCCAGTCCCAAACATGCTCAATGGGGGACAGATCCGGAGAACTTGCTGGCCAGGGTAGTTGACTTACACCTTCTAGAGCACGTTGGGTGGCACGGGATACATGCGGACGTGCATTGTCCTGTTGGAACAGCAAGCTCCCTTGCCGGTCTAGGAATGGTAGAACGATGGGTTCGATGACGGTTTGGATGTACCGTGCACTATTCAGTGTCCCCTAGACGATCACCAGTGGTGTACGGCCAGTGTAGGAGATCGCTCCCCACACCATGAGCCGGGTGTTGGCCCTGTGTGCCTCGGTCGTATGCAGTCCTGATTGTGGCGCTCACCTGCACGGCGCCAAACACGCATACGACCATCATTGGCACCAAGGCAGAAGCCACTCTCATCGCTGAAGACGACACGTCTCCATTCGTCCCTCCATTCACGCTTGTCGCGACACCACTGGAGGCGGGCTGCACGATGTTGGGGCGTGAGGGGAAGACGGCCTAACGTTGTGCGGGACCGTAGCCCAGCTTCATGGAGACGGTTGCGAATGGTCCTCGCCGATACCCCAGGAGCAACAGTGTCCCTAATTTGCTGGGAAGTGGCGGTGCGGTCCCCTACGGCACTGCGTAGGATCCTACGGTCTTGGGGTGCATCCGTGCGTCGCTGCGGTCCGGTCCCAGGTCGACGGGCACGTGCACCTTCCGCCGACCACTGGCGACAACATCGATGTACTGTGGAGACCTCACGCCCCACGTGTTGAGCAATTCGGCGGTACGTCCACCCGGCCTCCCGCATGCCCACTATACGCCCTCGCTCAAAGTCCGTCAACCGCACATACGGTTCACGTCCACGCTGTCGCGGCATGCTACCAGTGTTAAAGACTGCGATGGAGCTCCGTATGCCACGGCAAACTGGCTGACACTGACGGCGGCGGTGCACAAATGCTGCGCAGTTAGCGCCATTCGACGGCCAACACCGCGGTTCCTGGTGTGTCCGCTGTGCCGTGCGTGTGATCATTGCTTGTACAGCCCTCTCGCAGTGTCCGGAGCAAGTATGGTGGGTCTGACACACCGGTGTCAATGTGTTCTTTTTTCCATTTCCAGGAGTGTAGATGTGAGCTTACTGCGCTCATTGTACGCTGAGACAATGCTCCAGGTCGCGAGTGATGTTAGTTTCCGTTCGGAAATCGGACGGCAGTTATACCACTAGGGCTGGAGTGAAGAATAGACGAAACTAAAAACGGTAACTGGGGAGTATTGTGTTCTGTGGAACGAATGGAAAAAGATGGTGCCATTTCTCGTAGTTACGAACTAGTAAATGAGTTTT
Organism: Schistocerca americana; assembly: GCF_021461395.2. Taxonomy (NCBI): domain Eukaryota; kingdom Metazoa; phylum Arthropoda; class Insecta; order Orthoptera; family Acrididae; genus Schistocerca; species Schistocerca americana. The sequence continues at coordinate 112,048,171 of NC_060127.1, read as the reverse complement.
GGTTCATAAATGGTTCAAATGGCTCTGAGCACAATGGGACTTAACTGCTGAGGTCATCAGTCCCCTAGAACTTAGAACTACTTAAACCTAACTAACCTAAGGACATCACACACAACCATGCTCGAGGCAGGATTCGAACCTGCGACCGTAGCGGTCGCGCGGCTCCAGACCGTAACGCCTAGAACCGCTCGTCCACTCCGGCCGGCTTGAGTTTTGGTCTTTCGTCGTCCATGAAGCGCCCGTGTGAGTCTCCAGAATCGAACCACCGCCTTAAGAGAGGCATAATCTTTTGTATCCCGCCTGGAATGTGGCGCATGGGTGTGCTCCTGTAAACTGAAGGGTAGGCCGAATGTAGGGAGTGAGTAGGAGCAGGAAAAGGTGAAATGCTTCGGTACTGCGTATAGGTTATAGCTCTTTTACTGGTGTATGAACATATACAACTGATAATACTTATCTTTGGCTGAGATGAGCATGTAGGTGCGAAATAAGAGATGGGGCCCCTCCACGCCCGCACCAACGTGGTGACCAAACCAAAAGTTCTACTGTCACCTCCGTCAACATTTTAGTTATCTAGTAAGTGGATCACAGTATGCTGGACTGTGATTTTATCCGTGCGTCTGGGTAGAACTAGGCATTAACACGGTCCATCATGTGAAAGATAGTGGATGAAACGCGAGTGAGGGTAGCGATTTGAAGAGCAGAGAGAGAAAAGTGCCAAGGCTCGTGACGTGGCAAGAAACCTCTGCGACAGTGGGATGGGTAGTAAGAGCAGTAGTGGCTTACTAGCTGCGATAGTTCATGCAAGGTTGAATTTGTTAGTATGGGTATCATGCATCACTACCGTGGCAAGCGATGGCCACGTATCCCAGTTGCTGCAGCCGCTACATTCCTGGAACAATCAAGATCGTTATATAGTAGAGGGAGATCGGCTATAGATCATCTCACTGTGTGGAGGATGTGTGGAGCTTGTCTGCATGCAGTGTACGGTACGGCTTCCCTGTGTGGTACCAGTTATTCGGCAGTGTATTCCAGCTGGATATCCAGTAATAGCTTCTGATTAACAGGGGCTCACCTGTACCGTTGTGTTTGCGTGCGCTTGGCCATAGATGTTAGGTCCTTACAAGTATGTCTTTTGGTCTTTTACGTTTCCGTCTATGGTTGTGGTCGTAGTTCCCCAGATTGAGAATAAACGGAAGCTGTTCATCAAACAAGCTACACTGGCAAAATCTGTAGTGGCTCGCCCACTGTGAAATAGAAACAATGTTGCTAGGTCGTCTCCCGAAACCAAAGGGGTATAATCTGGAGCGGCGGTCGTACAGCTGCACAGCGCCGGCTAGAGGGCGCTGTCGTCTGTGTCGTAGTGCCAACATACGAGCTTGCACCTACGCCGCGGCATCCTAGCTATCGTTACCACATAATCAACTATGGAAGATCGACTAAGGAGATAAATATCAGACAACATCTGCCGCCTGATAGACGACGGCATGGTGGATGTTTCCACTAGGAGGACGTGGTGGTCGTTTATTTCATGACTCCGAGGACAAGACACGACTAGCACTTCAATGTAGAAAAACAGAAAGATGCAACTCTCAAATGTTTTGGAAAAAAATTGAGTTTGAAAACTGTAGTATGCTTGCGAAACAAAAGAACGGAGTAGGTATTAAAATCCATGGGGAAGAAATAAAAACTTTGAGGTTCGCCGATGACATTGTAATTCTGTCAGAGACAGCAAAGGACTTGGAAGAGCAGTTGAACGGAATGGACAGTGTCTTGAAAGGAGGGTATAAGATGAACATCAACAATTCAAAACGAGGATAATGGAATGTAGTCGAATTAAGTCGGGTGATGCTGAGGGAATTAGATTAGTAAATGAGACACTTAAAGTAGTAAAGGAGTTTTGCTATTTCGGGAGCAAAATAACTGATGATGGTCGAAGTAGAGAGGATATGAAATGTAGACTGGCAATGGTAAGGAAAGCGTTTCTGAAGAAGAAAACTTTGTTAACATTGAGTATAGATTTAATTGTCAGGAAGTCGTTTCTGGAAGTATTTGTATGGAGTGTAGCCATGTATGGAAGTGAAACGTGGACGATAAATAGTTTAGACAAGAAGAGAATAGAAGTTTTCGAAATGTGGTGGTACAGAAGAATGCTGAAGATTAGATGGATAGATCACATAACTAATGAGGAGGTATTGAATAGAATTGGGGAGAAGAGGAGTTTGTGGCACAACTTGACTAGAAGAAGGAATCGGTTGGTAGGACATGTACTGAGACATCGAGGGATCACCAATTTAGTATTGGAGGGTAGCGTGGAGGGCAAAAATCGTGGAGGGAGACCAAGAGATGAATACACTAAGCAGATTCAGAAGGATGTAGGCTGCAGTAGGTACTGGGAGATGAAGAAGCTTGCACAGGATAGAGTAGCACGGAGGGCTGCATCAAACCAGTCTCAGGCTGAAGACCACAACCACAACAACAACAGTATGCTTGTGTGCTTTGTATGGTCGCCGCCGATCAAGGTGTCCACAGGTGATATTTCCGCTTCGAGCGCCAAGCGGGAAGGTTCTTGTTTATCTCAGTGGCCGCAGCGTCGCTTGTGTGCTTTTCCTCGTTAGTGTTGTCCTGTGTGCCGAGTGAGTTATAGCGCCTCCGCTCCGCCTTACTGCCTGTTCGTGTTCGTCTACGTGCAGCGGCGTCGGCCGCTCCGCTATGGCTACTGTGGTTTCCACGTGTATCCCACCAAAAGGCACCGTGAGCTTTACTTTCGATTAAAACAGAGTGACACGCGCAGCCCGGGTCTCTAGAAATTCACATCTGGCTTGTCAATACAATTCATGTGAACTTTGATCACGTCCACAGCGCTTATTTTGATGCAGCCGAGTACGTGTTTTACGTGAAATTTATGGATCGCCTTCACGTCGAAAGATTACTGTTCTCAAGTGTTGTACAAGCAGTTAGTGTGGTGTCACTCGCATTATGAAATAGACTGTACGAATATTCACTTTCAAACGGGAGCTAGACGACAACTCTCTAAAGGACATATTGACTCCTTCTGGTAAAGTGAGAAACGTCCGTATCGAGCGTTGGTCTAATCAACACAAATTACAGTATTATACTGATCTTCATTCCGTGTAAACGCATATCAAACGCATTATTTCATCACATTTACAAGTGTGTGGTTACCGCGTTCGCGTCATGTGCCAAGAGCGCACCTTATTCCTAAATAATTATACTGGACACATTCAGTGTAATAGTCCCCGGATGGTGTTCGTATTTAAGCCGTAACTAGTGCAGTGTCACAAATTAATGCTTGCTGATCTTGTTGCTTCCACTCCCGAAGTCGGGCCTACTTAGGATCTTAATGACCGAAAAGGAGGCTCCCATAATCGTGTAAATGGATATCCGCCTTTACCTCCGCTACAGGATCAGAAGCCTATTGCCTTCAGGATGTAACTTGCAACAGTGAAAAACAGGTGACCTCACCATGTAGAGGGTGAGGATTTCGCTGTGCCTTCTTCTGCCCCAACCTCCTCACCATCGATTTCGTCCACTCCTTCTCTCAATGATACGATACCTCCCGTTCGTGGTACGCTGAATGGCGAAAAAGTTATCTCCAGCACCCCTCCTGCTCGCGAAGTGGCTCCTTCCGAGCTGCCTCCACGTGGAAAGGGAGCGGAGTGTCTCCTTCGTCTTTGTGTCCCTCGTTACAGTCTGAGACCTGACAATGCCCTCCTGCTCCTTCGTCTGAGCCACCAACGGTTTCCTGAATTTGCCGCTTACAGTAACTCAAGAGGAGAACAATAATAGTGACAAAGTACCACCTGTTGCACTGATACTTCCACAGAATGCACCGCCTTAGTGAACGGAGCTACATTACATGTCACATGTTCAGAGGGGCAGGAAGCTGTGCCAATGACCCCTCCCACACCTCCGTCAGCAGACGCCGCCATGCCATGTAGCCGACAGAAACAGCGTATACAACCTGACCGTGCGGCGGCACGAAACAAGTCTAAGAAAAAAGATTCCAATAACAGGGGTTCTGGTCCCCCAATGTCTGATTCGTCTGTGTACTCCGTAATGGACCTTGACGCTCAGTGTCCCAGTGAAACTGTGGTCAATGACCTAAGCCTACAGCAGGTCGGTGTAGCCGAGTGGTTCTAGGCGCTTCAGTCTGGAACCGTGGTCGCTGCGGTCGCAGGTTCGAATCCGGCCTCGGGCATGAATGTTTGTGATGTCTTTAGGTTATTTAGGTTTAAGCAGTTCTAAGCTGTAGGGGACTGATAACCCCAGATGTTAAGTCCCATAGTGCTCAGAGCCATTTGAACCATTTGAACCTAAGCCTACACGTTCCTTCTCTTAACCCTTTCAGACCCTGTGGTCACAAATGTGCACACTAACTTCTCTGTTCTTAGATGCTACAGAACTATTTTTTCCGAATGGAAACGTGAGGTACACATTTGTGAATGTTCAACCTTTTCATCAAGCGCAAGTGCTGCCGACTGTTGGCATCACAGTGAAAATATCAACAAATCAATGTAGCAGTGCACAGCAGCTCTTGACCACCAGAATACTGGGATGTGGTTGGTTCGCGATATTCCACTGTATAATTGAATATTGTTATTGTTATTTTAAATGGTAATCGCTGAATAATGATTTTACTATTTATTACAATGGAGAATGTTTCGTAATTAGTTACTTCAGTCCATAAAATGCAGCCAAGTGTACAAAGTATGTTTTGAAAATGGGTAGACATTTTTGTATGAATCTTGAATCTAAACTCACTAAAAAATCATCTAGAGTATTGCCACATAAGGAAACATTTTACTTCTTCCAGAAAAAATTCAGGTCTGAAAGGGTTAAACATTAGTCGTCTGGAATCAGCATTGCTGTTGGCTTCACTGCATCAGTTCATTTATGATTCATGTGCGGATACAGCATTCTTACAGGAGTTGTTATTTAGCGTTTTTCCTTACGTGGTTTTCGTATGACCTTTAATATAGCACCAGAATATTCTAAGAGGACCGCCTTATTCTTTCGAGAAGGCATTCCTACTGCTGAGGTGGTAATGTTGGATTGTGGCAGGGACATAGGTTATCAACTTTTCAATCTTACCTTGTTTATCTTACATGCCTCAGCCGGCACTCGTCGCACAGTGGATCGTTCTCGTTTTTATAATCAGTAATTAGTTTATCTGCTGCGTATGAGTCCTCCGGGTATGCTACCGGGCGATACTTTTAACTTTGTGTTGCCTCCTGCAGATCAATCTCCAAACTTCCATTTCTCTCGTGAAATACGTGTATTGGTCCGCTCCTGACGCCTGAAGGACGTATGGATATGTAAATACGTGACGTTAGCTAAATTTACCCACTTTACTGCGACTTCTAATAGCAAATTAGATAGGTTTAATTTGTCAGACTGCCTGCGGGATAGTATGCTTAACGTTGAAGTCATCCCTGCTTTGTTTACGCATCACTGCGCTGTGACTGGAACTCTCAATATTGTACGGCAACTGGTCAAACTGTTACACACTCCGTCGCTCACCTAGCTGGCCCCTCTCTTGATGACGTAATGGTAGCCGTGTGGGAGCATACTCTACGTTTCACTGGGAGGTACTGTTCCATCCTTGACTGGTGGATACAGTTAGCAAGTGGAGGCTCAGGCAAGCTTTGATACTTTTCTCTGCTGCCAAAGCGCGAGACTTTCGGAGAACTTGCGAATATTACTATTCCATCCTGCGTGAAATTTATGATCACACCCCTCTCCGAATTGCGGATGTTAGTCATGTAAAGGTGAAACTGTTGACCTTGAAGAGAATACAAATGGATAGATTGAAACTGTGGCGTCACCGCCAGACACCACACTTGCTAGGTGGTAGCCTTTAAATCGGCCGCGGTCCGTTAGTGTACGTCGGACCCGCGTGTTGCCACTATGCAGACCGAGCGCCGCCACACGGCAGGTCTAGTCGAGAGAGACCCCTAGCACTCGCCCGAGTTGTACAGCCGACGTCACTGTCTACATACGCTCTCATTTGCAGTTTAGCATAGCCTTCAGCTACGTCATTTGCTACGACCTAGCAGGGTGCCATATTCCTCAAGAATGTAATCTGAACAGATAATATTGTGAATCATGTACCGTCAAGAGCGACGTTCATCGTTAATGGATTGAAGTTAAGTATCAAACTAATTATGTCCGCTTTCTGAATTCCAATTCCTTGTCATGTTCCAGACCTCACGTCAGTATAGTTCTTCCCTCCTCACGCCGGCCTCCTCTAGTAACACGGTGTTGGCTCTTCTGCCAACACAGCAGAAACCTCGATCTAGGTCACGCTCATTCGTGACGGAAGAACTGACTTCGTTATATCATCTGCTTCGGCATCAGATCAACCGCCGGTGCGCTTGTACGAGTATTTGATCTAGCACGACAAATGATGGTCGTACCGTGATGTGAATGCTGATATAGTGCGTTTCTGACACCAATACTGTGTAGACATCTACGACATCGATGCGTCCAATGATACCTTTTACGTCCCACTATTCAGCACTGGAAGGTAATGAAACGCTCTTAGGTGCCTTTCAGCCTGAAAAAGTTTATTAATTTATTGTGGGTTCGCCTCCACGGGTGTGGGTGGACTTCCCAAGGAATTTTACGAGCGTCTTTGACCTCTGTTGGTTACTACATTTACGTCCCTTTTCAATGGTGTGTTACAGGGATGAGTAGTGCCGACCTCGTTCAAAGTGGGGAATATTATCGTAATGCCGAAACGTCCTGGACCGTCTGCCCCTGATAGCTTTCGCCAAATTACTTTGTTAAATTTCGATTATAAGACTGTGGATAGGGCTGTTAATAAATAGTAGGATCTCGGCTCTCATGGAGACGATTGTTGCAAAAATTCAAAGCTGGGTACCTGGTTGTATCATTCTTACCCCTATAGTCGAGTACTGTGGTTTCGCTATAAGGAATTTGTTGCGGATTTTGGAGACTCTTGGCTTTACTGTTGACACACGGCGAGTGTTCTCAAATCTGTTTACGGATATTTCAGCTTCGATGGTTGCTAGTGGCCAACTGACGGTCCCGATAAATATACATCGCCGTCGAGGACTGTCGCAAGGAAGCCCGCTTTCAATGACTTCGTTTGTGTTGTGAATTGAGCCCCTACGTCGGGTGTTGGCATGCCAGTTGGAAGTTCGAAGCCTTTGCCGAGAGACTATAGCTGTTTTTGCATACGCGGATGACGTGATGGTTCTACTCCGCACTCCTGGTGAGACTGAATGCTGTAATCCATTATTACTGTCGGAGTTCCAGTGCACTTCTTAAAGAAGGTAAATGCTGGCATCTTACTTTGCGAGGTTTTGATGACACGATTGTTCAATGGGCTACTGCTGTGGGACGGAATAAGTCTCTGGGTATCATCCATGATCATTGTCCACTCAAAATGGCGACGCTGAACTGGAAGTCTGTTCCCGACAAAATTTAGGGAGTGATACTAGAACATGTAGAGCGTTTTCTTACTCCTCTCCAGAAAGTCCGAATACTGGATACATATGCCTTATACATTACGCACCCCAAGTTTGTCCTCTTCCCTCGATAATGGCGAAAGCAAACGTCGTCTGGTCGTTTCTTATGAAAATGGCACATCTTCGGCTTAGGGGAATGAGGTGGTGTCGACGCCTGATTCCTCTGGGGGTATGGGCCTGGCTGATATACGAAGGAAGACGCAGATGCTATACGTGCGACATACTGTTTCATAGATAACTCCAGAAACTCAAACATTCTCGTCCCGTTTATTTCTCTGTGTACGTCCCTTTAGTCTTCACCCCCCCCCCCCCCCTTCCCTATTGATGTTGGTTGCATAAATTACAGCTTCAAACACATTCTATCTTGCGGTGCGCTATTTATGGGCTGACTTTTATGGAGACCCTTGTCACCATGAAATTCCTGTAGACTCATTGGGAAGCAGACCATAGTCCTCATCTCGTTGAAAGAGATTTGGCTCAAACAACCTGTACGACAGTTTGGTTCAACATCAGTCTTCCGACTTTACCGATGCTCGGAACGTCCTCGTAGTGTACGGTAGTAAATAACTTGATTCCAACGAATGAGCTACTTTTCAGTATTAGGCCTAGCGACACGTATTTATGTAATCGTTGTACGTATACAGATACATTACTACATCGTTTTACTTGTGGAGGTCATATGGCTATTTGGTGTTGGATTAGGACACAATTGGTGTTCCTTACTCGATCTTCAGAGGCTCTATACACTACGGACATCATATTGCTCCAAGATTCTTCCTTCTTTCCACAGTCGAAGACTAGTACCCTAATGAGGTTGCTCGGACTCTTCGTTCAGTATGTCGTAGAAGGCGAGGTTCTCGATAGCGAGACCTCTTCGCCAACATGTTGAATATTGGTTTTCGTCGGCAAGGTGTTAGTGGATTTCATTTTCCTGACCATAGATGTTTCCCTTGCTACGTATGTTCCAATCCGTTTAGCTCCGGATTTTTCTTTCTTAGTTTTCTGTACGTTTTGTTTTTTATTTTGCTCCGGTTCTGTTGCGAATTGAAGAGCCAAAGAAACTGGTTGTTGTTATTGTAGTCTTCAGTCCAGAGACTGGTTTGATACAGCTCTCCATGCTGCGTCTATTCTGTGCTAGCCTCTTCATCTCCGAATGACCACTACAACCTGCCACCATTCTGAACCTGATTAGTGTATCGATCTCTTGATCTTCCTCTACGATTTTTACCCTCCACTCTGCCCTCCAAAACTAAACTGGTGATTCCTTGATGCCTCAGAGCGTTTCCTACCAACCGATCCCCTCTTCTAGTCAAGTTGTGCCACAAATTCCTCTTCTCCCCAATTCTATTCAGTACCTTCTCATTAGTTACGCGATCTACTCATCTAATCTTCAGCATTCTTCTGTAGCACCACTTTCGAAACTTTCTATTCTCTTCTTATCTAAATTGTTTATCGTCCACGTATCACTTCCGTACATGGCTACACTCCATACAAATACTCTCAGAAAATACTTCCTGACACTTAAGTCTATACTCGAACTTACACATTTCTTTCGTCATGAATGCTTTCCTTGCCATAGCGATCTACATTTTATATCCTTCCTAAATCGACACTCATCAGTTATTTTGCTCCCCAAATAGCAAAACTCATTTACTGCTTTCAGTGTTTCATTTCCTAATCCAATTTCCTCAGCATCACCTGATTTAATTCGACTATATTCAATTATCCTCGTTTTGATTTTTTTGATTTTCATCTTATAACCTCCTTTTATGACACTGTCAATTCCGTTTAATTGCTCTTACAAGTCCTTTGCTGTCTCTGACAGAATTATAGTGTCACTGACAAACACCAAAGCTTTTTATTTCTTCTCACTGGACTTTCATTCCAAATTTTTCTTTTGTTTCCTTTACTGGTTCCTTTACTGCTTGCTCAATATACAGATTGAATAACATCGGAGATAGGCTACGACCCTGTCTCATTTCCTTCTCAACCACTGCTTCCCTTTCATGTCCCTCGACTCTTATAAATGCCATCTGGTTTCTGTACAACTTGTAAATAGCCTTTCGCTCTCTGTATTTTACCCCGACACCTTCAGAATTTGGAAGAGAGTATTCGAGTCAACATTGTCAAAAGCTTTTTCTAAGTCTAAAATGCTACAAAAGTATGTTTGACTTTCCTTAACCTATCTTAAAACATAAGTCGTAGGGTCAGTACTGCCTCGTATGTTCCCACATTTCTACGGAATCTTCCCCGATGTCGGCTTCTACCACTTTTTCCATTCATCTGTAAAGCAGTCGTGTTATAGTCTGCAACCTTGACGCATTAAACTTATAGTTAGATAATTTTCATACCTGTCACCACCTGCTTTCTTTGAGATTTGAATTATTATATTCTTCTGGAAGTCTGAGGGTATTTCGCCTGTCTCACACATCTTGCTCACCAGATGGAACAGTTTTCTCATGGCTGGCTCTCCCAAAGCTATCAGTAGTTCTAATGGAATGTTGTCTACTCCCGGAAGCTTATTTCGACTTAGGTGTTTCAATGCTCTGTCAAATTCTTCACACAGTATCGTATCTCCCATTTCATCTTCATCTACGTCCTCTTCCATTTCCATCATATTGCCCTCAAGTACATTGCCCTTGCATAGACCCTCTATACACTACTTCCACCTTTCGGCTGTCCCTTCTTTGCTTAGGACTGGTTTCTCATCTGAGCTCTCGCTATTCATTCGGGTGGTTCTCTTTTCTCCTAAGGTCTCTTTAATTTTGTTGTAGTCAGTATCTATTTCACCCCTTGTGATATATCCTTCTGCATCCTTACGTTTGTCGTCTAGCCATCCCTGCTTACCCATTTAGCACTTCCTGTCGATCTAATTTTAAGACATTTGTGTTCCTTTTCACCCGCTTAATTTACTGAATTTTTTTGCTTTTTCCTTTCGACAATTAAATATGTCTTCTCCTACCCAATGTATTTCTACTATTCCTCGTACCTTCTCGATCCTCTGCTGCCTTCATTATCTCATCTCTTAAAGCTACCGTTCTTCTTCTACTGTGCCTCTTTCTCCTGTTCTTGTCAATTGTTCCCTAATGCTCTCTCTGGTTCTTTAAGTTTATCCATGTCCCCTTTCCTTAAATTCCTACCTTTTAGTCTACAATTCATAATCAATAAATTGTGGTCGGCGTCCACATCTGTTCCTGGGAATGTCATACAATTTAAAACCTGGTTCCAAAATCTCTGTCTTACCATATTATAATCTGTCTAAAACCTTGCAGTGTCTCCGCGCCTCTTCCACGTATACAACCTAGTTTCATGATTCTTAACCTAAGTGCCGGCTATGACTAGGTTACGCTCTGTGGAAAATTCTACCAGGTGGCTTCCTCTTTCATTCCTTTCCCCCAGTTCATATTCAGCTACTACTTTTCCTTCTCTTCCTTTTCCTACTATCGAATTCGAATCCCCCATAACTATTAAGTTTTCGTCTCCCTTAACTATCCGAATAATTTCTTTTATCGCATCATACATTTCTTCAATCTCTTCATCATCTGTGGAGCTAACTGGCATATAAACTTGTACAACTGTGGTAGGCGTGGTCTTCATGTCTATCTTGGCTGCAATAAATAATGCGTTCACTATGCCGTTCGTAGTAGCTTATCCGCGTTCCTATTATTTATTCATTGTTATAAAATCTACTCCTGCATTACCATTATTTGATTTTGTATTGATAACCCTGTATTCATCTGACCAGAAGTCTTGTTCCTCCTGCCACCGAACACTAATTCCCACTATATCTAACTTTAACCTATCTATTTCCCTTTTTAAATTGTCTAACGTACCTGCCCGATTAAGGGATCTGACATTCCAAGCTCCGATCGGTAGAACGCCAGTTTTGTTTCTGCTGATAACGACGTCATCCTGAGTAGTCACTACCCGGAGATCCGATGGGGGACTATTTTACCTCCGGAATATTTTACCCGAGAGGACGCCATCACCATTTAACCATACAGTAAAGCTGCACGTCCTCGGGAAAAATTACAGCTGTAGTTTACCTCTTTTAAAGCTGCATGCCCTCGGGAAAAATTATGGTTGTGGTTTACCCCTGCTTTCAGCCGCTCGCAGTACGAGCACAGCAAGGCCGTTTTGGTTGAGGTTACAAGATAAGATCCGTCAATCATCTCTTGAAACTACTGAAAAGGCTGCTGCCCCTTTTCAGAAACGACACGTTTGTCTGCCCTCTCAACGTATACCCCTCCGTTGTGGTTGGACCTAGGGTACGGCTTTTGCATCGCTGAGGCTCGCAAGCCTCCGCACCAACGGCAATGTCCATGGTTCATGGGGGGAAAGAAACTGGTACACCTGCCTAATGTTGTGTAGAGTCCCATCGAGCACGCAGGAGTACCGCAGCACGTCGTAGCATTGACATGAATAATGTCTGAAGTTAACGCTGGAGGGAGTTGACACCATGAGTCCTGCAGGTCTGTCCATAAATCCGGAAACATACGAGGGGCTGGAGATCTCTTCCGAACAGCACGTTGCAAGGCATCCCAGATATGCGCAACAATGTTCATATCTGGGGGTTTCGTGCTCAGCGGAACTGTTTAAACTCAGAAGAGTCTTCCTGGAGCCACTCTGTAGCAATTCTGGACGTTTGGGGTGTGGCATTGTCCTGCTGGGATTGACCAAGTCCGTCGGAATGCACAATGGACATGAATGGGTGCAGGCGATCAGGCAGGATATTTACGTACGTGTCACCTGTCAGAGTCGTATCTGGACGTATCAGGCGTCCCATATCACTCCAACTGCACGCACCCCACGCCATTACACAACCTCCACCAGCTTGAACAGCCCCCTGCTGACAGGGAGGGTCCATGGATTCACGAGGTTGTCTCCATACCTGTACAGGTCCATCCGCTCGATTCAATTTGAAACGAAAGTCGTCCAACCAGACAACTTGTTTCCAGTCATCAACAGTCCAGCGTCGGTGTTGACGGACTCAGGTGAGGCATACTAGCATCAAGGGTACACGAGTGGGACTTCGGCTCCTAAAGATCTATCGATGCTGTTTCGTTGAATGGTTCGCACGCTCACACTTGTCGACGCCCTACAATTGAAATCTGCAGCAATTTGCAGAAGGGTTGTACTTCTGTCACGTTGAACGATTCTCTTCAGTGGTCGTTGGTACACTTCTTGAAGCATCTTATTCTGGCCGCAGTGATTTCGGAGATTTGCTGTTTTTTTTTCGGATTCCTGGTATTCACGGTAAACTCGTGAAATGATCGTACGGGAAAATCCCCACTTCATCGCTGCCTCGGAGATGCTGTGTCCGATAGCTCGTAAGCCGACTATAACACCACATTCAAACCCACTTATATCTTCATAATCTGCCATTGTAACAGCAGTAACCGATCTACCAAGTGCGCCAGACACGTGTTGTCTTATGAAGGCGTTGATGAACGCAACCCCGTATTTTGCCTGTTTACATATCTCTGTATTTGAATACGTGTGCCTATACCAGTTTCTTTGGCGCTTCAATGTATAATGTGTGATAATGTAGTACATATACATTTGCGCATACATATTCTTTACAATCAAATTGGAATTTTTCCTCTAGATGGAAGGCTTAGTTTGCGATTTATAATATAACCGGATGCATTTGGAGCGACAGGAAAAAACGCACACTGTCAGCTTCAGGCCGGGTGGAGACAAGGTGGACAGGGGTCAAATCCTGCTGCCTGCCCACGATGCTCCGCCACTGCCTGTCTCTGTGATGGTCCCTCACATGGCACTGCCATTTTTTTATTTTTACTTCTTTTATTATTTATGTACTTTCTCTCACATCTTGCTACTCAAAAAAAAGGAAAATAGAAAACAAAATCCGAATTAATCCTATATAGCTTTCGCCACTTGCAAAAGAAAAAAATTTTCGTTTTCAGCCATTTCGTGCAACAGTTTTTTGTTTATTCTTTTATTAATAAAAAAGACAAAACACGACCTCAAAAACGAAATAAACTGTGTAGTAACACACCCAAAAGAGTCCATGACGAAAATACCGTGAAGACGGGTTAACTCAACACTGTTTTTTATTTATTTTTTGTCAGTTTTACCAAAAGCAAGGTAACTGCGATGAAACATTCGAAAAGAAAAGAGATTCTATTAAATACGAGGTACAGCATATTCACAATATGACAGCGTGGCATTCATTGCCATGTCCAGTGGGCCGTAACCATAAACGTTACTGGTAAAAGGCACCAGTGTCCAAGTGTTCCGAGTTATGCGCGCTCCCCGCCACGTAATGAATAATAAGCCACATAACTGTATCGGTCTTCTTTCTGGGAAATAAGGTTGAATCAGGACGCAGGAGAATCTCACCGGAGATTGCTGCTTCCGTCGTCCTGGTGAGAAAAGGCAAATGATGGTGGGGCTAAATCCAATTTTGGTATCCGCAGGAGACCAACGGATGACGTAATGTATCTGTTTCATGGTAACAAATGCATCGGTCTGTCTCATTGAGGCCAATGTAAAAAAGGCCGACGTTTGGGAGGACAAGGTTAGGAATGACTCGGTTCCACGAGGACGTCACTTTCATCGGAAAAATGGGTAGGCTAACATGGGACCAGACAACTGGTTAACATCACAGACCTAGTAATTTTATGAGACAACCATTCATCGCCTTGTGTCACAGTGGACAAGTGTCTCAACAGCCAGGGTCAATACTTCTAACATACAGGTACTGGTTGCTGTAATTATGCCTCCTGCTCGTTTCATTTTGAACGCCTCTTATACATCAAGTGCAAAGTACTGTGAAACTTTCTTGTGTCTTGTCAGCGGACGGCACAGGAGTTTACCGCCTCGCTCAGAAGTTATTTCCTATTACTAGGCCAAAGTTGATAGTCTTTGAAGATTTAATTTACATCTACATCTACATCTACATTGATACTCCGCAAGCCACCCAACGGTGTGTGGCGGAGGGCACTTTACGTGCCACTGTCATTACCTCCCTTTCCTGTTCCAGTCGCGTATGGTTCGCGGGAAGAACGACTGTCTGAAAGCCTCCGTGCGTGCTCTAATCTCTCTAATTTTACATTCGTGATCTCCTCGGGAAGTATAAGTAGGGGGAAGCAATATATTCGATACCTCATCCAGAAACGCACCCTCTCGAAACCTGGCGAGCAAGCTACACCGCGATGCAGAGCGCCTCTCTTGCAGAGTCTGCCACTTGAGTTTATTAAACATCTCCGTAACGCTATCACGGTTACCAAATAACCCAGTGACGAAACGCGCCGCTCTTCTTTGGATCTTCTCTATCTCCTCCGTCAACCCGACCTGGTACGGATCCCACACTGATGAGCAATACTCAAGTATAGGTCGAACGAGTGTTTTGTAAGCCACCTCCTTTGTTGATGGACTACATTTTCTAAGCACTCTCCCAATGAATCTCAACCTGGTACCCGCCGTACCAACAATTAATTTTATATGATCATTCCACTTCAAATCGTTCCGTACGCATACTCCCAGATATTTTACAGAAGTAACTGCTACCAGTGTTTGTTCCGCTATCATATAATCATACAATAAAGGATCCTTCTTTCTATGTATTCGCAATACATTACATTTGTCTATGTTAAGGGTCAGTGGCCACTCCCTGCACCAAGTGCCTATCCGCTGCAGATCTTCCTGTATTTCGCTACAATTTTCTAATGCAGCAACTTCTCTGTATACTACAGCATCATCCGCGAAAAGCCGCATGGAACTTCCGACACTATCTACTAGCTCATTTATAAATATTGTGAAAAGCAATGGTCCCATAACACTCCCCTGTGGCACGCCAGAGGTTACTTTAACGTCTGTAGACGTCTCTCCATTGATAACAACATGCTGTGTTCTGTTTGCTAAGAACTCTTCAATCCAGCCACACAGCTGGTCTGATATTCCGTAGGCTCTTACTTTGTTTATCAGGCGACAGTGCGGAACTGTATTGAACGCCTTCCGGAAGTCAAGAAAAATAGCATCTACCTGGGAGCCTGTATCTAATATTTTCTGGGTCTCATGAACAAATAAGGCGAGTTGGGTCTCACACGATCGCTGTTTCCGGAATCCATGTTGATTCCTACATAGTAGATTCTGGGTTTCCAGAAATGACATGATACGCGAGCAAAAAACATGTTCTAAAATTCTACAAGAGATCGACGTAAGAGATATAGGTCTATAGTTTTGCGCATCTTCTCGACGACCCTTCTTGAAGACTGGGACTATCTGTGCTCTTTTCCAATCATTTGGAACCCTCCGTTCCTCTAAAGACTTGCGGTACACGGCTGTTAGAAGGGGGGCAAGTTCTTTCGCGTACTCTGTGTAGAATCGAATTGGTATCCCGTCAGGTCCAGTGGACTTTCCTCTATTGAGTGATTCCAGTTGCTTTTCTATTCCTTGGACACTTATTTCGATGTCAGCCATTTTTTCGTTTGTGCGAGGATTTAGAGAAGGAACTGCAGTGCGGTCTTCCTCTGTGAAACAGCTCTGGAAAAAGGTGTTTAGTATTTCAGCTTTACGCGTGTCATCCTCTGTTTCAATGCCATCATCATCCCGTAGTGTCTGGATATGCTGTTTCGAGCCACTTACTGATTTAACGTAAGACCAGAACTTCCTAGGATTTTCTGTCAAGTCGGTACATAGAATTTTACTTTCGAATTCAATGAACGCTTCACGCATAGCCCTCCTTACGCTAACTTTGACATCGTTTAGCTTCTGTTTGTCTGAGAGGTTTTGGCTGCGTTTAAACTTGGAGTGGAGCTCTCTTTGCTTTCGCAGTAGTTTCCTAACTTTGTTGTTGTACCACGGTGGGTTTTTCCCGTCCCTCACAGTTTTACTCGGCACGTACCTGTCTAAAACGCATTTTACGATTGCCTTGAACTTTTTCCATAAACACTCAACATTGTCAGTGTCGGAACAGAAATTTTCGTTTTGATCTCTTAGGTAGTCTGAAATCTGCCTTCTATTACTCTTGCTAAACAGATAAACCTTCCTCCCTTTTTTTATATTCCTATTAACTTCCATATTCAGGGATGTTGCAACGGCCTTATGATCACTGATTCCCTGTTCTGTACATACAGATTCGAAAAGTTCGGGTCTGTTTGTTATCAGTAGGTCCAATATGTTATCTCCACGAGTCGGTTCTCTGTTTAATTGCTCGAGGTAATTTTCGGATAGTGCACTCAGTATAATGTCACTCGATGCTCTGTCCCTACCACCCGTCCTAAACATCTGACTGTCCCAGTCTATATCTGGTAAATTGAAATCTCCACCTGAGACTATAACATGCTGAGAAAATTTATGTGAAATGTATTCCTAATTTTCTCTCAGTTGTTCTGCCACTAATGCTGCTGAGTCGGGAGGTCGGTAAAAGGAGCCAATTATTAACCTAGTTCGGTTGTTTAGTGTAACCTCCACCCATAATAATTCACAGGAACTATCCACTTCTACTTCACTACAGGATAAACTACTACTAACAGCGATGAACACTCCACCACCGGTTGCATGCAATCTATCCTTTCTAAACACCGTCTGTACCTTTGTAAAAATTTCGGCAGAATTTATCTCTGGCTTAAGCCAGCTTTCTGTACCTATAACGATTTCAGCTTCGGTGCTTTCTATCAGCGCTTGAAGTTCCGGTACTTTACCAACGCAGCTTCGACAGTTGACAATTACAATACCGATTGCTGCTTGGTCCCCGCATGTCCTGACTTTGCCCCGCACCCGTTGAGGCTGTTGCCCTTTCTGTACTTGCCCAAGGCCATCTAACCTAAAAAGCCGCCCAGCCCACGCCACACAACCCCTGCTACCCGTGTAGCCGCTTGTTGCGTGTAGTGGACTCCTGACCTATCCAGCGGAACCCGTAACCCCACCACCCTATGGCGCAAGTCGAGGAATCTGCAGCCCACACGGTCGCAGAACCGTCTCAGCCTCTGATTCAGACCCTCCACTCGGCTCTGTACCAAAGGTCCGCAGTCAGTCCTGTCGACGATGCTGCAGATGGTGAGCTCTGCTTTCATCCCGC
The DNA here is from genome assembly GCF_021461395.2 of Schistocerca americana. NCBI lineage: Eukaryota > Metazoa > Arthropoda > Insecta > Orthoptera > Acrididae > Schistocerca > Schistocerca americana. Next base: position 112,030,609 of record NC_060127.1, on the reverse strand, counting down.
TAGCGAGACTGGCAGTCTTCACCAAATCAGATAGCCGCCGGAAGCCAGAGAGGATTTCCTCCGATCCATAGCGATACACATCATTGGTGCCGACATGAGCGACCACCTGCAGATGGGTGCACCCTGTACCCTTCATGGCATCCGGAAGGACCCTTTCCACATCTGGAATGACTCCCCCCGGTATGCACACGGAGTGCACATTGGTTTTCTTCCCCTCTCTTGCTGCCATTTCCCTAAGGGGCCCCATTACGCGCCTGACGTTGGAGCTCCCAACTACCAGTAAGCCCACCCTCTGCGACTGCCCGGATCTTGCAGACTGAGGGGCAACCTCTGGAGCAGGACAAGCAGCCATGTCAGGCCGAAGATCAGTATCAGCCTGAGACAGAGCCTGAAACCGGTTCGTCAGACAAACTGGAGAGGCTTTCCGTTCAGCCCTCCGGAATGTCTTTCGCCCCCTGCCACACCTTGAAACTCACTAATTATTAGGAGGATCAGGTACAGGTTGCTGCAGCTCGTTACGAGTTCTTTCGACTGAGGAAAAAGCCAGAACACACATACCGTCTGTAACTCAGCTTCAGGGTTTGACATGACAGTGTCGTTTTCATTGTCGTTGTCGAAAGTACTATAGTGACGGAATGATTTGTGATGCAACTGCATAAAATGTGCCAGATTCGTGAACAAATTCTTAAGCATTCTGATACTTTGAAACAACTGTTACAAGTAGTGGAACATCAAGATTCGTGTTATAGTGCTGTGGAAAACTTACAGGTAGCTCCCGTCTTCAGTGTAACACAAAGTGACAAACAGGTACTGCCTTGAGACCGACCGCTGCACGCAAATAGCCTACCGAACAGTGGCCAGATTAAACAGGGGTCAACAGGTGTGTCTGCTGCGAAATCATGTCAACGCTGCTTTTCAACGCATGAGAAACAATATTGCCCTTGCTTTGCTTGTGGAATACCAGGTCACGTACAGTCTGTGTGCTTGCAAGAAAAAATGAACTCTGCCCACGTTCGCTTTCGTAAGCGTGGAGCACCTTCTCACTCAGTGAATGTACTGTTTTCCAAACCGGTTAAGGGTATCAATAATGACCAAATTCAGGATGTGCCCTCACCCTATCCATGAGCTGTGAAACGACAGTCAGACAAACTGTTTGTAAAGTTAATCATTGCCGGACACTGTGAGCGACTTCAGTTAGGTACTGGCGCTTCCGTTACATTGCTTAATCGTGCCACTTATGAACAGTTGGGCTCGCCGCAGTTGACAAAACCTTGCATGCAACATACTGCGTATAATGGTCAGGACATTCCAGTGCTTGGTACATGCAGTTTCCCTGCCACATTTTCACACCCGAACAGTGACATTTACAATTTTACTTTCGCGAGACAGTGAAAATACTTTTGGGTTCGATTCATTTGTTTTGATTAGTCTTCGTCTCCAGAACAACGTACATTCTGTTTCTGCCTTCAACCCAAAGGGCTGTTATACTCACTTGATTGAGGATTTCCCTGATTTATTTTGTGAAGAGCAAATTATTTTGTGGCGCACCTGACAATGAAGGACAACGCACAACCCAAGTCTTTTCGGGAGCGTCTCATCTCTCATGCACTTAGCGATAAATGAACTTAAAAATTGCAAGAAAATGGTGTTATTGCTCCTATCCACGCTTGGCAATGGGCTTTTCCCTTAGTAATCTTACCGAAGCCCTCTAGAAGACTTCGTGTTACTTTAAAGCCACTGTGAATCCAGAATCAAAAATTGATACTTATCTGTTGCCATGCCCTGAGGAATTAATGGACAGACTTGATGACCGCCGCTCTTTTACACAGATTGACTTATGCGATACATATTTGCACATTTCGCAAGATGAGGAGTCTCAGAAAGCGTCTGTGGTCAACGCACATCCAGGGTTGTTCAATTTTTTGCGCTTACCCTTTGGTACCGCTTCCGTGGCTGCCATATTCGAACGATACTTTGTGCAGCTTACCGCAAAAGTCCCATTCTCTTCAGATTGCTTGGATGATGTTGTGGTGGTAGAACGTACACTGAGGGAACATATCAGAAGCTTCAGCGTTGGTCTTTGCTATTGTCGGAGTATCAGTGCGAACTATTGCACTGGCCACGCCGAAGCATCCAAATGCTGACGCCCTTTCTCGCCCTCCTGTTGGTCTTGATTGCGAATTCGATGCTACTGCCGCAGTTTCTTGTCGGGTCGATGAGCAGGACACTGAACTTTTACGGACTTTTCCACTGAACTACAGGAAAATTACACAGGTCGTGGAATCAGACCCTGACTTGAATCATTCGTTGCACTACGTCCATACTACTTGGCTTTGTTCAGCGAAGAACGTTCAGAATTCTTTTCTGCACCAATATCCTGCTGGTCGGCATAGCCTCTCCGTGCAGCTTGGTTTGTATTTATTGCGAAGTGACTCTGGGCAATCGCGTGTGCTTATTCAAAAAGTGTTGCAAAAAGATGCGTTGTCATTGCTCCACCAACTACATTACTGGCCATTAAAATTGCTACACCAAGAAGAAATGCAGATGATAAACGGGTATTCATTGGACAGATACATTATACTCGAGCTGACATATGATTACATTTTCACGTAATTTCGGTGCCTAGATCCTGAGAAATCAGTACCCAGAATAATCACCTCTGACCATAATAACGGCCATGATACGCCTGAGCATTGAGTCAAGCAGAGCGTGGATGGCGTGTACAGGGACAGCTGCCCATGCAGCATCAACACGATACCACAGTTAATCAAGAGTAGTGACTGGAGTATTGTGGCGAACCAGTTGCTCGGCCACCACTGACCAGACGTTTTCAGTTGGTGAGTGATCTGGAGAATGTGCTGGCCAGGGCACCAGTCGAACATTTCCTGCATCCAGAAAGGCCCGTACAGGACCTGCAACATGCGGTCGTGCATTTTCCTGCTGAAATGTAGGGTTTCGCAGGGATCGATTGAAGGGTAGAGCCACGGGTCGTAACACATCTGAAATGTAACGTGCACTGTTCAAAGTGCCGTCAATGCGAACAAGAGGTGACCGAGACGTGTAACCAATGGCACCCCACTCCATCACGTCGGGGGATACGCCAGTATGGCGATGACGAATACACGCTTGAAATGTGCGTTAAACGCGATGTCACCAAACACGGATACGACCATCATGATGCTGTAAACAGAACTTGGATTCATCCGAAAAAATGACGTTTTTTCATTCGTGCACCCAGGTTCGTCGCTGAGTACACCATCGCAGGCGCCCCTAGGGGCTCAGCATTCATTTGCTGGGTACGGGCTTGGCGACCCCGGGGTTTCTGAGCTGGGGACTGGTAAGCACCGCCAGTCCCCTGTCACCGCAAGCTCTGAGCTTACTTCAGCGACCACTGTGCGGCGCGTCGGTGGAAAGTTGTGTGTCTCAGAGAGTGGGGATCTTGGCTTGACCGCCCGGATCGCGAGGATGGAATAAACCTCTATAAACAACCCCTCAATCTCAAGGTGTGCTGCGCGCTGATGAGATGCATGGCTGTTGAGGTGGAACAGTCGTTATCGGGCAACCTCTGGGGAACCTGCCGCACCTCAGTTGTATAAGGCTTACCTAGGCACGCGGGGCTCTGTCTAGGTGGACTTCTAGTTCCGTAGCTGCTCGTGGGACCGAGATGGATCCTTCGAAATCCTCTTTTCTTCCTCCCAGCGGAAAGGGTGGGCCGCTGGAAGGTTCTCACACCCAGTCTCTGAAGAGGGCTCGTGCAGTCAGTCCCCCTGACTCCGGCACTTCCTTTACAAGTCCAGTCTTCGGTAACAGAATGCATTCTGGTAATCAGCATGTGTTTCTCATTGTAAAACGGAAGGAGGGTAGTTTTGAGAAGGTTTCGCCCTTCTATATACAAAAGGGTTTGGAGGGCATCTGTGGCTCCTTAAAATCAGTGAAGCATTTGCGTAATGGGACCTTGCTCGTGGAAACTTCCACTTCCAAGCAAGCCACTAACCTGCAAGCTGCTAATTGCCTTGGGGAGTACGCCATAGACACAGAACTGCACAGCACCTTGAATTACAGCAAAGGTGTTGTGACTTGCCGGGATCTAGTCGACATTCCCAAAGACGAACTGCAACGTGAGTGGGCTCCGGAAGGTATCGTTGATGTTCAACATATCATGAAGAGGGTTGATGGCAATCTTGTGAAATCCGACTCTTTTATTCTGACCTTCAGTAGCACGAAACGTCCCGAACATAATAAGGCTGGCTTCCTTCGCCTTAGTGTGCGGCCTTATTTCCCGTCTCCAATGCGCTGTTTTAAATGCAGGCGTTTTGGGCATACCATCTTAGGGTGTAGAGGCGAAGCGACTTGTGGCAACTGTGGTAAGGCTGCTCATGAAGGAGTTGGTTGCTCGTCTCCAGCTTGATGTATCAATTGCTCTGGAAACCACCCTGTCTGGAGTAGGGACTGCCGAATATTTTTAGAGGAACGCAAAGTCCAGGAAATAAAAACATCCAAGCGTATCCCATATGTTGAGACCAAGAAGATCTATAAGTCGATGTAACCTCCCACATTTGCTACATCTTTTGCATCCCTGGTTCAGAAGTCTACTCCAAAAGTCGATGCCTCCACGCAGACTGAAGTGGTGAGAGTTGGCACTAACACCTGCAGCTGTCAGTGCACTTGCAACGCAGCCAATGTTTCAGAGCCAGTAGCCCCTGGCGCCTCCAACAGCTGAGGCTGTTCCCAAGCCCAGTGCGCCAATTACCACTCCCACATCAGCTCCCCCAAACCACAGAAAGCTCCTGTACAGCAGCAACAGCGGGTCAAATCCCGTGGTAAACCATCTGACCATGTGGATGTTGTTTTACGTGAGGCTTCCTCTGACTCTTCCCCATAGTTGATGGAATACGATGTATGTGTGGGGCAACCATCTCGCCCCACGCCTGCTCCTACACCTGCTGCGGTCTCCCCGCCCCGTCGGAGAGACAGGATGAAGGTGCTACCACCATCATAGATGGCTTCCATACTTCAGTGGGACTTGTAAGGGTTTAGGACGCATGTGGAGGAACTTCGTCTACTATCTCAGGTTAGACCGCTTTGTCTATGTCTCCAGGAGACTTATTTCCGTCCATCGTACTCCCCTGAGATCCGAGGCTATACGCTCCACAAAAAGGACGACCTGCGTGGAGAGAGAACTGGAGGAGGCGTAGGTATTTTCGTCAGGACGGACTACCACTCCTCGCCTCTCTTACTTACGACGACTTTACAGGCCGTCGCTGTGTCCGTGCACGTGCGTCATCCATTGACTGTATGTTCGCTTTACTTGCCCCCACATGATGCACTTGATGAAGCGGCCCTCACCGACCTTCTTACACAGCTCCCCCAGCCATTCATTATTTGTGGTGATTTTCATGCCCACAATGTGAATTGGGGCTCTGCACATACCTGCCCCAGGGGTAGAGCAGTTGAGAGGCTTCTCCTGTCCTCCTGTGCCTACTTGCTCAATGGAGGACAGAGTACTCATTTCTTCACAGCGACCGGGTCGTTCTCTGCCATTGATCTCTCGCTTTGCTCTCCAGCTCTTGCCGCCAGCGCTCAATGGGAAGTGATCGCTGACTTGCACGGCAGTGATCATTTCCCAATCTGGATTCACCTGCCAGATGGCGTGGGCCCCGAAAGGAGACCACCAAGATGGGTGCTCAGTGGGACCGACTGGACACTTTATAGCTAGTTGGCCCAGTTTGAACACTGTGTGAATGTTGAGGGGTGGATCATATTACTAAAACGGTCCACCACGCCGCTGAAGCATCCATTCCACAGTCCACAGGCCATAGGAAGAGGCCATCTGTGCCTTGGAGGAGTGCCAATTGCCGCTCTGCAATCAGGACCAGGCGTGCGGCCCTGCGTCGGTTCAAGTGTCGGCCGATTGCTGAGAATCTTGCAGCCTTTCGGGTGGCGAGGGCAAGATGTCACCGCATTATTCGTGAGAGCAAGAAGAGGTCATGGCAACAGTTCCTGAACACCATTAATCGTTCCACCAACAGTTCCATTGTGTGGGAGACCATCTGGAGAATTTCTGGCAGAGGAGGGAGGTGCCCCATAGCTGCTGTAATGAATAACGGGACTCTCCACACGGATCCGCGAGACATTGCCCAGACTATGGCAGAGTATTTTGCCACAGTTACTGCAACAACCAGTCAGGATCCAGGTTTCCAGCGCCATAGAGCCGTTGCTGAGAGATGCCGTCTGGACTTCCAGTCCACTTCTCATGAAGTTTACGACTGCCCATTTTCTATGTGGGAGCTGGATTCTGCATTGTCTGGAGCTCGTAACACAACCCCTGGTCACGACAGGATCCATTACAGTATGCTATGGCACCTCACAATGCGCAACAAAGAAATCCTCCTCGCACTTTTTAATGCCATTTGGGCGTCGGGTCACTTTCTTGACGCGTGGCGTGAGGCTGTTTTAATCCCTTTTTTAAAACCTGGGAAAGACCGCACGAGCCCAAGTAGCTACCATAGTGTTGCCCTCACTAGTTGCATAGGGAAGACCTTGGAGCGGATGGTCAACCGCCACCTTGTCTGGATGTTAGAATCCTGGCAACTCCTTAGTCGCTTTCAGTGTGGGTTCAGCAGGTTTCGTTCCACCTTCGATAACCTTGCCCTCCTGGAGGCGGCTATACAACAAGCTTTCCTACGCCGTCATCACCTTCTAGGTGTATTTTTCGACATCGAAAAGGCCTACGATACCACTTGGAGGCGTCTCATCCTGGAGCAGCTTCACGAACGGGGTTTTCGTGGTTGTCTTCCTCTCTTTATTCAGTCTTTACTCTCGCCACGATATTTTTGATACCGAATTGGTGATGTCCTGTCTGATCGCTTTGCGCAGGAGAACGGTGTCCCTCAGGGTAGCGTTTTCAGTGTGACTCTCTTTGCCATCGGTATTAATATCATTACGTCCATAGTGAAAAGTCCTGTCCAGTGTTCTTTGTTTGTGGATTATTTCTCTTTGTTTTGCTCTTCTTCAAGCCTTGCAACGACAACTAGTCAGTTGCAACTTACGATTGGGCGTTTGGATGACTGTGCGCAGAAGAGTCGTTTTAAGTTTTCCACCGAGAAGTCTGTATGTCTTCTTTTTAACCGTTCTCGTTCGATTTTAACCTTTCCTGAGTTGAGGATGAGGGACACTATTCTTACTTTTAACGACACGGTGAGATTTCTGGGGCTAATTTTTGACTCGCTCACGTGGTTACCTCATCTTAAAGACCTGATGCGGCGGTCACTTAAAGCTTTAAGTATTTTAAAATGTCTTGGCCACAGTACGTGGGGAGCTGACAGGACTTGTCTGCTCCCGTTTTACGGGGCGTTTGTGCGATCTCGGCTCGATTATGGGTGCACGGTGTATGGGTCTGCGAGGCCTTCTTACTTAAAGTTGTTGGACGTTGTGCACCATGAAGGGCTTCGGTTGGCCACTGGGGCATTCCGAACTAGCCCCATACCAAGCATCTGTGCAGAGGCTGGTGAACCGCCACTTCATATGCGGCGACGGCTACTTACAGTGCGCCAGGCGTATAAAACTTTGTCCACACCATGCACACCTGCATACCATACCGTTGCTCAGCCTCCTCTGGCACGGTTGTTTCATAACCGGCAACGTGCAACGCAGCCCTATGGGATTCGCGCACAGGATTGCCTCGGTGCGATGTCTATGGCTGGTCTTCGTGTTTTACGTCGCGGTTGGAGCAGATCTCCACCTTGGCTCCTCCGGAGACCCAAACTTGTTTTAGATTTGACTAATTTTAAGAAAGATGGCACACCAGATTTTACATTCCAATCTCTGTCTTTTAACATTTTAGATGTGCATCACGGTTTCACTGTCGTTTACACTGATGGCTCCAAACAGGAGAATTTCCTTGGCTGTTCTGTGGTGTTCCCCGATCATGTTGCCCGGATTCGCCTCCCTGCTGAATATACCGTTTTCGCAGAGGAGCTCCACGCGATGCTGAAGGCACTGGAGCTGATGCATCGTGTTCGGGGCGATCGATTTCTTCTCTTCTCCGATTCTCTTAGTGCCTTACAATCACTGTAGAACCTATACCCGACTGAGGAGATGGTCCAGCTGATATATGACCAACTGTACTTGCTCCAACGGCGGGGTAAAGAGGTATCCTTCTGCTGGGTGCCTGGTCATGCCGGCATATGGGGCAATGAACAGGCCGATCGGGCTGCCAAGGAGGCCTGCAGAGAGCAGGATGTGGTCCAGTGTCCTATGCCCTAGCAGTCAGTCATCGCTACGCTCCACAGGAAGTGCATGGAGTTGTGGGAGGACGAATGGCTGGCGGTGACGGCCAATAAACTGCGGTCGGTAAAGTCAACCACTCGGCCGTGGCGTTCCTCCTGCCGGTTGCTCAGGCGGGAAGAGGTGGCCCTCACACGTCTTCGGATCGGGCACTATTTATTACGGCGGGAGGATCCTCCGTTTTGTGATGCTTGTGGTGTGCACATCTCTGTCCGGCACATTTTAACAGACTGCATTTTATACTGTGATGCAAGGGCAGAAGCACAAGTTGATGGGGATCTGCCTTGTGTTTTAGCTAACGATGAGACGTGTGTGTCTAGGGATTTTAAGTTTTGTGATGTGTCTGGACTCTAACCTAAACTTTTTTTAGTCTATTGCAGAGTGGCTGACTCCTTCCTTTTTTCCTTGCGGTCAGCCAGCCACTTCCATCTGCTACATTGTTTTAGCACCCTCTACCATTTTCTTCCTGTGTTGTCCATGTTTTACTGCTGACGCTCTGCTTCATCACACGCTTCGGTGTGGGTGAGCACATATTTTTCAATGATTGTTCCCCGTGTTTTATGTTCCGTTTTATGTAAATGTTCCGAGTTTTTTTCTTGACACCCGTCTCACTATGTTACTGAACGGGCGCTGAAGACCTTGCTGTTGTGCGCCCAAAAAACCCCACTGCTACTACTCCCCTACCATCGCAGGCGCTCGTGTCAGTGATGTAGCGTGAAGCGTAACCGCAGCCATAGTCCAAGCTATTGCAAACGTCATCGAACTCTTCGTGCAGATGGCTGTTGTTACGCAAACGTCCCCATCTGTTGACTCAGGCATCGAGACGTGGCTGCACGATCAGTTACAGCCATGGGGATACGACGCCTGTCATCTCGACTGCTAGTGATACGTGGCCGTTGGGATCCAGTACGGTGTTCCGTATCACCTTCCTGAATCCACCGATTCCACATCCTGCTAACAGTCAGTGGATCTCGACCAACGCGAGCAGCAATGTCGCGATATGATAAACCGCAATCACGATAGGGTACAATCCGTCCTTTATCAAAGTCGGAAAAGTGATGGAACGCATTTCTCCTCCTTACACGAGGCATCACAACAACGTTTCACCAGACAACGCCGGTCAACTGCTGTTTGTGTACGAGAAATCGGTTGGAAACTTTCCTCATGTCAGCACGATGTAGGTGTCGCCACCGGCGCAACCTTGTGTGAATGCTCTGAAAAGCTAATCATTCGCATATCACAGTTTCTTCTCCCTGTCGGTTAAATTTCGCGTCTGTAGCACGTCATCTTCGTGGTGTAGCAATTTTAATGGACAGTAGTGTACATTGGGGAATTGTAAGCAGAAAATAGTTAACACGTCGGCGCTGCACTTGGCCGGGCATTGACACCCAAATTGAACAGATTACGACACAGTGTCGCGCTTGTACTGAAACTCTATGGGACTCGCAGTAAACGTTTTCAGCTTCACCAAAGTCTTAACCGCCGCGATAACGAGTGCATATTAATCTCACTTTTTCCTTTTGAAACACTCGTCGGTTTATTGGTGTGGACTTAGCAAATATCCGTTTGCAGTGCCGGATAACTCGACTACGTCGCGTCGTACCATTCCGGCTTTGTCATCTATCTTTTGCTTGGAAGATTTGCGTGAAGTGTTGGTTACAGTTTACGGCTCAGGACTGAAAAGTTTTGTGCAGGCACGGTTCCTCTCACCTTACCAGAGTTTCGTTTCATCCTCTCTTGAACGGAGAAGACGAACGGTTTGTGCGACGTTCAAACAACAGATCAGCAAGTTACGTGCCTTCCACATACGGGAGCAAGCGCCGCTGCTCTTCCTCGCACTGAATCACTCCCAGCCCCGCGACTGTCCGTTGCCTATGGAGCTTCTATGAGTACAGGGCCTCCCACGCTCCGCAAGTATCGCTTTGCGTCTAGCGATTCTGTTCTTTTCAGAGCTTTTGGTCACACCAGGTCCCGGGAGAGAGGAACTATTCTTCGAAGTTTGGGCCATTGCATGTATTTAATTCAACGTTGTGCTGAGATGCTGCGCCACATCTACATCTACATCTATTCTCCGCAAGCCACCTGACGGTGTTTGGCGGAGGGTACCTTGAGTACCTCTATCGGTTCTCCCTTCTATTCCAGTCTCGTATTGTTCGTGGAAAGAAAGATTGTCCGTATGTCTCTGTTTCTCTTCGCGAAATATACGTAGGAGGGAGCAATATACTGCCTGAATCCTCGGTGAAGGTATGTTCTCGAAACTTCAACAAAAGCCCGTACCGAGCTACTGAGCGTCTCTCTTGCACAGACTTCCACTGCAGTCTATCTATCATCTCCGTAACGCGATTACTAAATGATCCTGTAACGAAGCGCGCTGCTCTCCGGTGGACCTTCTTTATCTCTTCTATCAACCCTATCTGGTACGGATCCCACACCAGTTAGCAGTATTAAAGTAGTGGGCGAAAAAGTGTAATGAAACCTACTTCCTTTGTTTTCGGACTGCATTTCCTCAAGATTCTTCCAATGAATCTCAGTCTGACATCTGCTTTACTGACGATTAATTTTATAAGGTCATTCCATTTTAGATCACTCCTTAAGGCAACTTCCAGATAATTTATGGAATTAACTGCTTCCAGTTGCTGACCTGCTATATTGTAGCTAAATGCTAACTGATCTTTCTACATATTCGCAGCACATTATTGGAGATTCAATTGCCATTTCCTGCACCATGCGTCAATTCGTAGCAGATCTTCCTGCATTTCAGTACAAATGGTTCAAATGGCTCTCCGCACTATGGGGCTTAACTGCTTAGGTCATCAGTCCCCTAGAACTACTTAAACGTAATTAACCTAAGGATATCACACACATCTATGCTCGAAGCAGGATTCGAACCTGCGGCTGTAGCGGTTGCGCGGTTCCAGTCTGTAGCGCCTAGAGCCGCTCAGCCACACCGGCCGGCCATTTCAGTACAATTTTCCATTGTTACAACCTCTCGATGTACTACAGCATCATCCGCGAAAAGCCTCAGTGAACTTCTGATGTCATCCACAAGGTCATTCATATAAATTCTGAATGGCAACGGTCCTACGACACTCTCCTGCGGCACACCTGACATCACGATTACTTCGAAGGCTTCTCTCCATTGGGAATGACATGCTGCGTTTTATTATCTAAGAACTCTTCAATCCAATCACATAATTGGTCTGATAGTCCATATTCTCTTACTTTGTTCATTAAACGACTTTGGGGAACTGTATCAAACGCCTTGCGGAAGTCAAGAAACACGGCATCTACCTGGGAACACGTGCCTATGGCCCTCCGAGTCTCGTGGACGAATAGGGCGAGCTGGGTTTCACACGATCGTCTTTTTTTAAACCCATGCTGATTCCTACAAAGTAGATTTCTAGTCTGCAGATAAGTCATTATACTCGAACATAATACGTGTTCCAAAATTCTACAACTGATCGACGGTAGAGATATAGGTCTATAGTTCTGTACATCTGTTCGGCACCCCTTCTTCAAAACGGGGATGACCTGAGCCCTTTTCCAATCTTTTGGAACGCTACGCATCAGAACCACATTCTTGATGGTCGATTGCGAGATCCTTCCGCGGATTTTCTATCCCCAGATTCGCACCCAACCGAGACCTTGCTGCCGGCGTTGCCGCTCCCGGGCGCCTCAACGTCGCCACCTGCGGAACGAATGGAGATGGACCCATCGCACTTGCCACTGCAGCAGCTCAATTTGCCAGCGCTTGTCCTGGCGTCCGCCGTGGAGAGGACGCCATCGTCGTTGCCGTCGCCGCTGCCGTCGTCATTGTCTGACTGGCCCAAGAAGTGGGTGGGCGCCCTTTCGGGGGTTTTCAGACCGACGTACCTCTCGGAGCCCTCGGGGCGCGGCCGGCTGCTCACGTCACCCAGCTTCCTGCCTCCCCCGCCCTCTCCAGTTGTAAGGTTCGCCTCCGTAGCGTAGCGCTAACGTTACCGCCTACCACGCCAAGGGGCCCGGGTTCGATTCCCGGCTGGGACGGGAGATTTTCTCCGCTCAGGGACTGGTCATCATCATTTCATCCCCATCTCCGGCGCGCAAGTCGCCCAATGCGGCGTCGAATTAGCCGGCCGGAGTAGCCGAGCGTTTCTAGGCGTTTCAGGCTGAAACCGCGCGACCGCTACGGTCGCAGGTTCGGCTCCTGCCTCGGGCATGGATGTGTGTGATGTCCTTAGGTTAGTTAGGTTTAATTAGTTCTAAGTTCTAGGGGACTGGTGACCTCAGAAGTTAAGTCCCATAGTGCTCAGAGCCATTTGAACCATTTTTGGCGTCGAATGCAATAAGCACTTGCCCTCGGCGGCAGAACGCCCCCGAATGGGGGACTCCCGGCCCACAATGCCGTACGCTCATTTTCATTTTCCAGTTGTAAGATAGCTTCCTACACGATACCAATGCGGCATTTACGGTGTAGGGGGGGGGGGGGGGGGGAGGAATGCTGTCCTAAGGAATCGACTGCAAACCGACAAGTGCAGCGCCGCGAAACGTCATTAAGAAGGCAGAGACCCGCGCGCCAATGGAAAGAGTGGATAGCGCAACACCTCCTGTAAGTTCAGCGCCCCCTGTCAGCGCTGATTTCACCAGCCGCCCATCGCAGGTCGGCCCAGTTTGACCACAGTCTTCCAAGGCATCAGCACTAATAGGAGGACGATGCTAAGCCTGCACTCTGCGATTGGAAATAGAAAGTACCTATGATTTTGGATTCCTGGCACCGGCCATCACAACTTCTGTCCTCTCTTGTTTGTGTCGGTGCTGACACATGGACCTAGTAGATAGTGTCGGAAGTTTCATTCGGCTTTTCGCGGATGTTGCTGTAGTATACAGAGAAGTTGTAGCTTTAGAAAATTGCAGCGAAATGCAGGAAGATCTGCAGCGGATAGGCACTTGGTACAGGGAGTGGCAACTGACCCTTAACATAGACAAATGTAATGTATTGCGAATACATAGAAAGAAGGATCCTTTATTGTATGATTATATGATACCAGAACAAACACTGGTAGCAGTTACTTCTGTAAAATATCTGGGAGTATGCGTGAGGAACGATTTGGAGTCGAATGATCATATAAAATTAATTGTTGATAACGCGGGTGGCAGGTTCAGATTCATTGAGAGAGTCCTTAGAAAATGTAGTCCATCAACAAAGGAGGTGGCTTACAAAACACTCGTTCGACCTATACTTGAGTCTTGCTCATCAGTGTGGGATCCGTACCAGGTCGGATTGACAGAGGAGATAGAGAAGATCCAAAGAAGAGCGGCGCGTTTCGGCACAGGGTTATATGGTAAGCGTGATAGCGTTACGGAGATGTTTAGCAACCTCAAGTGGCATACTCTTCAAGAGAGGCGCTCTGCATCGCGGTGTACCTTGCTGGCCAGGTATCGAGAGGGTGCGTTTCTGGATGAGGTATCGAATATATTGCTTCCCCCTACTTATACCTCCCGAGGAGATCACGAATGTAAAGTTAGAGAGATTCGAGCGCGTACGGAGGCTTTCCGGCAGTCGTTCTTCCCGCGAACCATACGCGACTGGAACAGGAAAGAGAGGTAGTGACAGTGGCATGTAAAGTGCCCTCCGCCACACAGCGTTGGGTGGCTTTCGGAGTATAAATGTAGATGTAGATGTAGAACAATATCACTAACTGTGAAGCAGATCCTTGCAATAGGTGGTTGCGACTCCTTTAGCAGGTCACAGAGAAAAGCTTCAAACGAACCTTGTAAACCCTCGTGGCTGAACCATCGCTCCAAAACAAAATATAGAAAATAACAATTAAAAATACCTCTTACGAACATTCATATATTCTTGAAATATATATCTGTCTGTGGGTCTCTCTGCTACCTAAGCCCACTGTGCTGCATAATTATTAAGCCCATGAATCAATTTAAAAATTTGGTGTAGTTAAATAGCTAAACGTGACCTAAAAATTGAGACAGTACATGATATGCAAACTATGAACTGTATTTATTTATTTATTTTTTAACTTGGTGCCAGCGAGTTAGTTTGAAAAACGCCGACACGGGCGTCATCATCGCTAAAAATCGTCACAACCAAGAAGAGAAATCATTCTGTGAGCCAGAATTTGCCCGCTGCCAATCGGTTGTGGGCGCGGAAACAGGCTTCTGTGATAAGTCTCACAAGGCACCGACAGTTTAAAACGGTACAGTGAAGTCACACAACAAATTTCTCGAAGGTTGCTTTGTTGTGCGTTGCAAAACGTTCGGAAAGCGCAGATGTGCTAAAACAGTCACTGGACCGTATGGGGGACGGGAATAATTTTGACGAATCACACGCACATCCTACCTGTTGACCAGGTGCAAAATTAAACATCCCTCAGCGAATAGTGTCGATTACCCTCCGCGAGCGACTAAGGGTAAAGCCTTACAATTCGCAACTCCTGCAACTTATAAAACATGACAACAAATTCCGCCGTCTGCAGTGCTCCACAGGTATACAAAACCGGCTTGGAGACGGCGACTTCGAAAGCAAACTAATCTCTCCGGTCTACACTCAAAATCTCTCCTAGTTAAAAATAGTGAATTCCTAATCGTTGCGATATGTCGTGAACGAATATGAGGTTTAAAATGTTTACTTAGCTCTCATTTCGTTGAAGAAAAGCAGGAATTAATCTCATGGCAGAAGGAAATGTAGCAATGTTGGTTATTTTATTATTATTATTATTATTATTAAAGACTGTCAACCTGAGTATGCCATATTTCGTTCCTAGAGAGGTCATTGTGTTTGTACTAACATCATTTACAGTGCTTGGAAAATCTATCTGCACTTCTTTCTCAGAAATTCTCTGTGTTTGAAGTTACATTTCCACTGATAAATAGGAAATCAAGCGCTAACCTTATTTATCTTCATAGGTACAAAAGACATATTCATACTCTATAACCTTTTACTCAGTTTTACTTTGTTTACATTTCAGATTAATTCAGCTTTCATATGTCACGTAAATGCGTTAACAGTTTGAATAACTCGCACCATGTGTGCGATGAAGTAATTTTCCTTCCCTGACAATCAAATGACTCCATTGGTTAAGGCAGCATATTACCTTTACTTGCGGCGCAGGTCTGGGGCGCTGCAGTCATGGTCTGTGCGGCTTGTCTCGGCGGAGGTTCGAGTCCTCCTTCGGGTATGGGTGTGTGTGTTTGTGCTTAGGATAATTTAGGTTAAGTACTGTGTAAGCTTAGGGACTGATGACCATAGGCGTTAAGTCCCGTAAGATTTTACACACATTTGAACATTTTTTACCTTTACTTCGATTGTAAAACAGACGATGATAAACCTTCTGCACCAAATATTTGTTGTAATTCACGGACAGTAAATCTACGTTGTTGGCTGACAGGTCAGTGCGTCTCGCAGTTCCCACGACGCTGCGAGAACCTTCAAATCGTCTCAGTGATTGTTATTTTCGTATGTTGGCTCCTCTTGAACATAAAATGTCCAGAAAGAAAAAGCGGGCCATCACATACCAGCTTTTACATGTGTTACAAGTCCAGTACCACATGCAGAAGGTCTGCCAGTTCCTGTCCCTCTGGATTATTGAGTCCTAGAATCTGATGAAGATGTGGAGGGTGAATGCAAACAACAGCCTGAGTTTTTACAGCAAAATCAAAACTGTACACTAGAATCGATGTAGCCCACTACGCCACATAAAATTTCTCAGTAAGAACACAATGATTTCATTCGTGACTTAGAGTTACTAAAAACTGAGGCCATAGTTCTTGGTTACAAGCTACGGCAGTAGAATCTCCTGGGAAAATGTGCGAATGTCTGTAAACAGACATCGAGCATAAGAAACATACAACGCCGTTCTTTTAAACTAAAAACAACCATGTTGCATGCAATGATGTAAATGGTCTGATGGGACTGAGAAAGAAGCATAATTGCGAAGACAGGAGACTTTTCATTGCGTCCTCTAAGTTAAGCTTGAAACCTGTTTAGCCTCAAAACGGAAACGCACTATAGGACACGCTGTACATACTAATGAGAGATATGAAAATGTAAAATTTCTTTCTGAACAATTACATAACGAAGTCGATCACTGGCAGATATGTGGCGATATAAAGATTACTGCTTTAGCACTCTGAATGTAGCTTGGGTATACTAAGTGTTGCTGCTTCCTTTTCGAATGAGTCTGTCGTGACAGAAAATCACGCTACATGCTAGAAATCTGGCCTGAAAGAAAAATGATGGTCTGGAGAAAAGAATATAGCGTACACATCCTCAGTTTCCCGTAATAAAATATTATTGCCACCTCTACATATAATTTTGTGAAAACTATGAATCAAGAGGAATAAGCTTTCAAGTGTTTAAAGACAAAATACCCACACCTCGATGATGCTAAGGTCAAAGAGGCAGTCTTCGTCGGACCAAAAATTGGGGAAGTGTTTAATGTTGGAACATTTAATAGGCTCACTGAAGGCAAGAGAAAGCCCTCGAAAATGCTAGCACAACTTCTTGAGAAATAAAGGAGATGGAAATTACAATCTAGCTGGTCATGAGCTTCTGAGGACATACCAAGAGTTAGGTTATAATACGTCGCTCAGGTTTCATTTTTTAGACTCACATCTCGATTGCTATACAAGTAACTCTGACGCTGTGCTTGACTAACACGGAGAGTGCTAATTAATGGAAGGTATCAGGCGATGTGGAACACATCTATGCTTGCAGATTATGTTACACTGCCATGAGACATGCTTGAAAAATAGATTACAAACAAAAAGAAACTCTCAAGAAACTGGGACATCTGCCTAATATCGCGTAGGGCCACGCGAGCTCGCAGAAGTGGCTCAACACGACGCGGCAATGACTCGACTATGTCTGAAGCTGTGATGGAGGAAAATGACACCATGAACCCTGCAGGGCTGTCGATAAATCCGTAAGAGTACATCTCTTCTGAACAGCACGTTGGAAGGCATCCCAGATATGCACAATAATGTTCATGTCTGGGGAGTCAGGTTTCAGCGGAAGTGTTTAAACTCAGAAGAGTGTTTCTGCAGTCACTCTGTAGCAATTCTTGACGAGTGGGGTGTCGCATCGTCCTGATGAGATTACCCAAGTCCGTCGGAACGCAGAGTAGACATTAATGGAAGCAGGTGATCAGAGAGGATGCCTACGTACATGTCACCTGTCAGAGTCGTATGTAGACGTATCAAGGGTCCCATATCACTCTAACTGAACACGCCCCACACCATTACAGAGCCTCCACCAGCTTGAAAAGTCCCCTGCTGACATTCAGAGTCCATGGATTCATGAGGTTTTCTCCATACCCTTACACGTCGATCCGCCCGATACAGTTTGAAACGAGACAACATGTTTCCAGTCATCAGCAGTCCAATGTCAGTCTTAACGGGCCCAGGCGAGGAGTAAAGCTTTGCGTCTTGCAGTCATCAAGGATACAGGAGCGGGCCTTCGGCTCCGAAGGCCCATTTCGATGATGTTTCGGTGAATGGTTCGCACGCTGACACTTGGTGGTAGCCCAGCACAGAAATCTGCAGCAATTTGCGGAAAGGTTACACTTCTGTCACGTTGAGAGATTCTCTTCAGTCGTCGTTGGTCCCGTTCTTGCAGCATCTTTTTCTGGCCCCAAAGATGTCGGAGATTTGATATTTTACCTGATACCTTATATTCACGGTACACTTGTGAAATGGTCGTACGGGAAAATCCCCACTTCATCGCTACCTCGGAGATGCTATAACATCACGTTCAAACGCACTTAAATTTTCATAACCTCCCATTGTAACAACATTGACCGATTTAATAACTGCGCCATGCGTCGTATACTTGTTGTCTTGTACAGAAATTGTCGGCCGCAGTGCCGATACTGCCTGTTGACGTATCTGTGTATTTGAATACACATACGTATACCAGTTTCCTTAGCGCTTGTATATATATATATATATATATATATATATATACTGGCCATTAAAATTGCTACACCAAGAAGAAATGCAGATGATAAATGGGTATTCATTGGAGAAATATACTATACTAGAACTGACATATGATTACATTTTCACACAATTTGGGTGCATAGATGCTGAGAAATCAGTACCCAGAACAATCACGACTGGCCGTAATAACGGCCGTGATACGCCTGGGCATTGTGTCAAATAGAGCTTGGATGTCGTGCACAGGTACAGCTGCCCATGCAGCTTCAACACGATACCACAGTTCATCAAGAATACTGACTGGCATACTGTGATGAGCCAGTGGCTCGGCCACCATTGACCAGACGTTTTCAGTTGGCGAGAGATCTGGAGAATGTTCTGGCCAGGGCAGCAGTCGAACATTTTCTGTATCCAGAAAGGCCCGTACAGGACCTGCAACATGCGGTCGTGCGTTATCCTGCTGAAATGTAGGGTTTCACAGCGATCGAATATAGGGTAGAGCCAAGCGTCGTAACACATCTGAAATGTAACGTCCACTGTTCAAAGTGCCGTCAGTGCGAACAAGAGGTGACCGAGACGTGTAACCAGTGGCACCCCATACCATCACGCCGGGTGATACGCCAGTATGGCGATGACGAATACACGCTTCCAATGTGCTTTCACCGTGATGTGCCAAACACGGATGCGACCATCATGATGCTGTAAACGGAACCTGGATTCATCCGAAAAAATGACGTTTTGCCCTTCGTGCACCCAGGTTCGTAGTTGAGTACACCATCACAGGCTATCCTGTTTGTGATGCAGCGTCAAGGGTAACCGCAGCCATGGTCTCCGAGCTGATAGTCCATGCTGCTGCAAACGTCGTCGAGCTGTTCGTGCAGATGGTTATTGTATTGAAAACGTCCCCATCTGTTGACTCAGGGATCGAGACGTGGCTGCACGATCCGTTACAGCCATGCGGATAAGATGCCTGTCATCTCGACTGCTAGTGATACGAGGCCGTTGGGATCCAGCACAGGGTTCCGTATTACCCTCCTGAACCCACCGATTCCATATTCTGCTAACAGTCATTGTATCTCGTCCAACGCGAGCAGCAATGTCGCGATACGATAAACCGCAATTGCGATAGGCTACAATTCGACAAGTCGGAAACGTGACGGTACACATTTCTCTTCCTTACACGAGGCATCACCATAACGTTTCACCAGACAACGCCAGTCAACTGCTGTTTGTGTATGAGAAATCGGTTGGAAACTTTCCTCATGTCAGCACGTTGTAGGTGTCGCCACCGGCGCCAACCTTGTGTGAATGCTCTGAAAAGCTAATCATTTGCATTTCGCATTTCGCGTTTGTAGCACGTCATCTTCGTGGTGTAACAATTTTAATGGCCAGTAGTGTATATACTTCCTTTATATGTATAACTAATCAAGAGCTGAAAAAGTTATGGAGTCATATTCCTATTCTTCGTCTGTCTTTGTAAGGGGTAGACGCAACTAATTTTGTTACAGATAGTCTTCAGTGATGCAGCTGCTTTTCAGCCTTTGGGAAACATCAGCCGTCACAACACACACAAATTAGGGACAGGGAATCCAAATGCAATGGTTTAACTCGTCTGCGATTCCAAGAGATTTGGCATGTTTTGTGCCGTGGGCAACAATAGAATGTATGAGTCTCCGTTTTCACTAATTGTATGTGGTCAATGCTATCAACTACCACGATATGCTGCAATTGTGGTTCACGTCAGAACTTGAAACTGATAGCAGGGATTTCATCTTTCGACAAGGTGGCGGCCCTCCAAATTTCCTCATCTGTGACCAGCTAAGTTAGACTAGCCATGTCGCTGGATTGGTCGTGTTTCGGCCGCTGACCTGGCGCTGGTGGAGCTATGATCAGTCACAGGGCCACACGTCTTGGCGATCTCTTCTTGTGGGGTTATATCAAAGATAGCTGCCATGTTCCACCTCTGCGCCAAAACCGCGGTGACTTGCGACAGAGCATTGCAGCAGCTGTTCTTATCGTCATTTCTGATGTGCTATTTAGGGTGGTGTGTGGCGTGTGACGAAAGGCGGACAAATAGAACGTCTACACACGTTAAAAAAGTTGAGAGTCTTTATTTCACGCCCTGTAACATCTGTTACGCCTTCACTTCGTATTTATCTGAAACGAATTTTTGAAATGTTCTGTTGACTTTATGAAAATCCTGCATATTAGTTAGAATCAGCGTGTTGTACTGGACTGTGCCAAACTTTGACGCACATTCATTCTTTCCCATACATCTCGCACGATAATGTGGCCTTTCAGAGTGAACCGTGTGTCGGCTCTCAACATATATAGCGCTGTAAAGATTGTCCTGAGTCCTTCCTCTCCATCGTGAATTGATTCTTTCATATTTATCGTTATGCTGCGTACGGTTCTGTTGAGATTCCCCTCTGGCGGCGTGTATGGTCTTACCAATCTTCGAGTCGTTGCTTCCTGTTAGCCTTGTGCAAGGGAATAAGATCTAAGGGGGGATGGCCGGTTGGTTGCCTAGCGGTGACGAGTCGGTCGGTCGGTTTTTAAAATCGGGAGTTAGAGAATGTCGTACGATGAGACCGCGGCGTGGCGTAGAGGTGAGGAGTTGACTGTTGTCCCGAGAAGCCGCGTGGTCTATCCTGGCGGTGCGAGACGTGTGGGTCGAGTTGACGGGACAAGGCTGTAAGCTCTCGCTGTGAGCACCCGGGTTCCACGGCTGTGGTTCCGTCACTACTTGGCGGGAGCGGCAACGGATGTCTCTAAATTGTCCGTCTGGAGGCGGGAATGATGGACTAGTAACTCGCCTAACCTGAGGAGTGGTATCTCGCCGCCGTGGGTGCAGAGAAGACGAGGGCTCCGGTGACAGAGCGCGTGGCTGCGTGACTGTGCCCAGTTGAGTACGCTGGCGACGTGGACACGATCGGGTGTGAGGAACCTTTGCATCGGAAATCACCTGCTGTTTCTCTGATAAACTGCAAGTTAAGTTGGTTAAAGGTTTACCTGTTAACTGAAGAATTTTGGTTTGTGCAACCAGCGTCTTTTCTGCCTTGTGGCCTCCTGCGTTGGGTTTCCTGTCCCTGTCACCGGTGTATTTTCCGCTTCTGATTAGTACTGCCCGGTAGGAAGAGTATTTTTTGGCAGTGATTATTGTTTTAGATTACATTTTTTCTGCCTTGTGGGCTCCTGCGTTCGGATTTCTTGTCCCTGTCGCCGGTGTAATTATAGACAGTGATCTTTTGGCTTCTTATTAGTACTGCCTGAGAGGAAGTGTATTTTTGGGCAGGGATTATCGTCCCTGATTTGATTCCTCCTCCTCCCCTGGCCTCGCGTGACGTCGATGTGATTGCTGAATGTGAGGCGTTGTGGGGCTGTTAGTCCGCTTCTAGCCTGAGCATTCTTCGGGAGACAATTGTGGCCGCCCTTACACCCGGTGGGTTAATTATTTTTATCCCAGGACATTTTGGTGGCAGGACATGGTATTAAAGTTATTAGTTATTGTAAAATGTTAAATGGTTGTATTTTACTCTGATTGTTTTTGGCCACGGTTTAAAAAGGTTAAGTTTGCCTTTCATTGGTGCGTTTTTAAAATTACGTGGCTTTAAAATTGTTAGTTAATGTAAAAGGTGAATGTATCTTTACTTTGATTGTTTTAATCTATTTGGCATCCTTTGAAAATGCTATTTCTCCCTCCCTGTTAGAGAGCCCTTCCAATTTAATATGTTGTTGCGCCAAAGTTTAAAAGAAGTCGGCTCCCTACACGTTCGGTAGCGAAATTGTGTGCAATTTGGTGTTTTTTTTTTGTTTCATTATTTGGAAAGATTTAGTTTTCTTATTAAATGCTTTATCAAAGTCTGTTTTAAGTAAAATGGCTTGGCTGTTAACGGTAAGGTAAACTTTTTAATTTCATTACTTGGAAAATTTTGATTTGTTATCAAATGTCTTATGAAAGTCGGTATTAAGTAAAATGGCTTGGCCGTTAACTGTAAAGTAACAGGGTTGTAGCCTCTCCCCGATGTTATTCAATCTGTATATTGAGCAAGCAGTAAAGGAAACAAAAGAGAAATTCGGAGTAGGTATTAAAATCCATGGAGAAGAGATAAAAACTTTCAGGTGCGCCGATGACATTGTAATTCTGTCAGAGACAGCAAAGGACTTGGAAGAGCAGTTGAATGGATTGGTCAGTGTCTTGAAAGGATGATATAAGATGAACATCAACAAAAGCAAAACGAGGATAATGGAATGTAGTCGAATTAAGTCGGGTGATGCTGAGGGAATTAGATTTGGAAATGAGACAAAGTAGTAAAGGAGTTTTGCTATTTGGGGAGCAAAATAACTGATGATGGTTGAAGTAGAGAGGATATAAAATGTAGACTGGCAATGGCAAGAAAGTCGTTTCTGAAGAAGAGAAATTTGTTAACATCGAGTATAGATTTAAGTGTCAGGAAGTCGTTTCTGAAAGTATTTGTGTGGAGTGTAGCCATGTATGGAAGTGAAACATGGACGACAAATAGTTTGGACAAGAAGAGAATAGAAGCTTTCGAAATGTGGTGCTACAGAAGAATGCTGAAGATTAGATGGGTAGATCACATAACTAATGAGGAGGTATTGAATTGAATTGGGGAGAAGAGGAGTTTGTGGCACAACTTGACAAGAAGAAGGGACTGGTTGGTAGGACATGTTCTGAGGCATCAAGGGATCACAAATTTGGCATTGGAGGGCAGTGTGGAGGGTAAAAATCATAGAGGGAGACCAAGAGATGAATACACTAAGCAGATTCAGAAGGATGTAGGTTGCAGTAAGTACTGGGAGATGAAGAAGCTTGCGCAGGATAGAGTATCATGGAGAGCTGCATGAAACCAGTCTCAGGACTGAAGACCACAGCAACAACAACTCACGCCTACTAGCTGTTTTGGATCTGTTCCTGGTCAACTGACAAAGAAATGACTTTTTAATGGTTGAAGTAATCAATAGAGAAATTGTAAATTGCAACTCGACAGTAACCTACTAATTTTGGCCCCATTTCCCAACTGGGGGTTTTCCTTGATTACTCGAAACACCCGCCTCACAGAGTTTAGGTGTTTAAGGTTTCATGCCCAGCACCTCTGTTGTACGCTTTTCCCCGCTGAAGTGCTGCTCTGTATCACGGATTCAGCTCGGCCCGCTATTACGGGCGGTGTTATAAAGCGCGGAGGACCGCCGGCTCGTTGTCGCGCTAATCAGCCACCTGTTCTACTCGTCCCATTCGTCTCTCTCTGTTCGCTGATGCCCTCGTACCGACAACATTTTCTCCCTGCTTCTGCGTCCCGCCTCCCAATAACCACCCATCCCTGCGCTTCCAACCCCCGCCGGCTAACTGGATTTGTTAGCTGCTCCGGCGCCGGAATTACCCCGAGCATTTGCATTTACCCCCGATTTGTTGGCTCGTTCCTCGGGGCCGGGAATTCATTCGCATAACGACAGGGAGAGGTCCCGCCCCCCGCCTTAAGTCGCCGCCGCCTCGCGCTAATGTGGGTCAATTTGCCTCGAGCGCTCTTCCCGTCTCCCCAGTCACGCGCCGGTTCTCCGCTTCTTGCCCGCTCTTGCCGGATTCATCAACTTCCTGTCGTCCTCTTCTTCTCTCTGTCTCTCTGTCTCACGTCGGTTTACATTCCGTGTCAGACGCCGCCGAACCGTTTCCTTAGTTTTCAACGTAATTTGATTACGTGTTTTGAAACTTAAAGCAGGTATGAGAACTTGTAACATTAGTACTCGCTACTTCAGCTAACACGATCATGACAACTTCCTTCTTCCTGACAAGTCTTAATTTTTACAAGTAGATCTATATGGGTTTGTGTGTGTGTGTGTGTGTGTGTGTGTGTGTGTGTGTGTGTACGTGTACGTGTGGGTGCGTGACTGTGTGACAGCGTGGTTCTGGAACGACTGAAGTCATTTCCACACGACTCTGCGCATACATAATGCATTACCAGGAAACAATTTGTGGTGTTCGTACTGTAAGACCTTCAGTACACACACAAAACTGTATAAACACTTTTGTCAAGTATCAGAGATATACATGACAATAAGATTAACGTACCAATACCAAAGGAACTTCAGATTGTCAATTGTAAATTGCATCCAGAACCAAGTTAAGTAATTTTTATGCTTGTTATTATTTTAATATATGTGTGTGAAAATTAATGAAGTTCTGTTTAAAGTTGGTCACCGTCAATCTGGTACTCAAAGCGTGCAAGTGGCATTTCTATCGTCTGACCTAACGCCAGAAGATAAACACGCCACGATAAGACCACGAGACATATTGCTGACACTCGCCTACTTCATTAGAGCGACAAGTCAAATAATCTGATGGTGGGTGTACCGAAGGTCTTACAGTACGCGCACCATAAATAGCGTGGTCATCGGTTTCATCGGATTAGGGAAGGATGGGGAAGGAAGTCGGCCGTGCCCTTTCAGAGGAACCATCCCGGCATTTGCCTGGAGAGGTTTAGGGAAATCACGGAAAACCTAAATCAGGATGGCCGGACGCGGGATTGAACCGTCGTCCTCCCGAATGCGAGTCCAGTGTCTAACCACTGCGCCACCTCGCTCGGCATTCCTCCTGAACAGCACGTTGCGATGCATACCAGATATGCTCAATAATGTTCATGTCTGGGGGTTTGGTGACCATCGGAAGTATTGAAACTCAGAAGAGTTTTCCTGGAGCCACTCTGTAGCAATTCTGAACGTGTGGGGTGCCGCATTGTCCTGCTGGGACTGTCCAAGTCCATCGGAACGCACAATGGACATGAATGTATGCAATATGATCAGACAGGATGCTTGTACGCTTAGAGTAGCAGATTGATGGTGACCAACTTTAAGCAGAACTTGATTAACTTTCACACACATTTATTAAAATAATAACAAGCATAAAATTACTTAACTTGGTTCTGGATGCTATTTACAATTGACAATCTGAAGTTCCCTTGGTATTGGTACGTTAATCTTATTCTCACATATCTCTGATACTTGAGAAAAGTGTCTAAACATTTATCTTCATGGCTATGTACTGGAATAGGCGCAGACTGAAACTTGGCTATAGACTGATACAGACAAATGCAGACTAATGCAGACTGGTGCAGACTAATGCAGACTGACTAACTGGAGGTCTGTACACTCGTTATAATACCTCGACCGTTCAGGTATCACTGCGCGAGTGTGATCCGCGAGGAGAAAAGGTTCTACGTTAGCAGCAACCTCATTGGCTGCGTTACATATTAATATGCAGATCGGCGGAAGCAGAATTTGGTTCGTCTCTAAGACAGCGCCATCTCGTAGTGCAGAGACGGACGAGCGCTGTGCCTGCGCTGTTGTGCTTAGCGGGGCGCGCTCTAGTGGGAAAATTATGTGCGCGCTGACTACGCGGAACTACAGGGTGTTTCAAAAATGACCGGTATATTTGAAACGGCAATAAAAACTAAACGAGCAGCGGTAGAAATACACCGTTTGTTGCAATATGCTTGGGACAACAGTACATTTTCAGGCAGACAAACTTTCGAAATTACAGTAGTTACAATTTTCAACAACAGATGGCGCTGCAAGTGATGTGAAAGATATAGAAGACAACGCAGTCTGTGGGTGCGCCATTCTGTACGTCGTCTTTCTGCTGTAAGCGTGTGCTGTTCACAACGTGCAAGTGTGCTGTAGACAACATGGTTTATTCCTTAGAACAGAGGATTTTTCTGGTGTTGGAATTCCACCGCCTAGAACACAGTGTTGTTGCAACAAGACGAAGTTTTCAACGGAGGTTTAATGTAACCAAAGGACCGAAAAGCGATACAATAAAGGATCTGTTTGAACAATTTCAACGGACTGGGAACGTGACGGATGAACGTCCTGGAAAGGTAGGGCGACCGCGTACGGCAACCACAGAGGCAACGCGCAACTAGTGCAGCAGGTGATCCAACAGCGGCCTCGGGTTTCCGTTCGCCGTGTTGCAGCTGCGGTCCAAATGATGCCAACGTCCACGTATCGTCTCATGCGCCAGAGTTTACACCTCTATCCATACAAAATTCAAACGCGGCAACCCCTCAGCGCCGCTACCATTGCTGCACGAGAGACATTCGCTAACGATATAGTGCACAGGATTGATGACGGCGATATGCATGTGGGCAGCATTTGGTTTACTGACGAAGCTTATTTTTACCTGGACGGCTTCGTGAATAAACAGAACTGGCGCATATGGGGAACCGAAAAGCCCCATGTTGCAGTCCCATCGTCCCTGCATCCTCAAAAAGTACTGGTCTGGGCCGCCATTTCTTCCAAAGGAATCATTGGCCTATTTTTCAGATCCGAAACGATTACTGCATCACGCTATCTGGACATTCTTCGTGAATTTGTGGCGGTACAAACTGCCTTAGACGACACTGCGAACACCTCGTGGTTTATGCAAGATGGTGCCCGGCCACATCGCACGGCCGACGTCTTTAATTTCCTGAATGAATATTTCGATGATCGTGTGATTGCTTTGGGCTATCCGAAACATACAGGAGGCGGCGTGGATTGTCCTCCCTATTCGCCAGACATGAACCCCGGTGACTTCTTTCTGTGGGGACACTTGAAAGACCAGGTGTACCGCCAGAATCTAGAAACAATTGAACAGCTGAAGCAGTACATCTCATCTGCATGTGAAGCCATTCCGCCAGACACGTTGTCAAAGGTTTCGGGTAATTTCATTCAGAGACTACGCCATGTTATTGCTACGCATGGTGGATATGTGGAAAATATCGTACTATAGAGCTTCCCAGACCGCAGCGCCATCTGTTGTTGAAAATTGTGACTACTGTAATTTCGAAAGTTTGTCTGCCTGAAAATGTACTGTTGTCCCAAGCATATTGCAACAAACGGTGTATTTCTATCGCTGCTCGTTTAGTTTTTATTGCCGTTTCAAATATACCGGTCATTTCTGAAACACCCTGTATGTACACAACACTATTTATCAGGAGTGCTCACACAACTTTGCCACGAGTTGTATCGATCAGAATACAGAACATTGTTCGCAACCTCAGCTTACTCAACCGAACAGAGAAAGAAACTTTTTGCAATCACGTGACACTTTTATCAGTCGACAACATTCTTTTGATAATTTAAGAACAAAATTCAAAGTGTCCTGCACCCCTTGGATTGTATTTAGCAATTTACCTTTTCCTTGCCGCCAAATTGGCCTGTCTCTCATAAATTAGAAATTATTTTACCTTTCGAAAGGGGAACAGTCAACGAGAATGCAACCTATTGCATGCCAATGTCTTTAAGTTGAAGAATTTCAAAGCGCTTTCCTCGCAGTGTACTGTTCTGAGACGACACAGCGTGCTGTAAAAGATAAACTGATGAATTGGCTCAGCTTCAACAACTCGAATTTTGAAACGTCAACACAATACTTTGGATACATGGTACAACAAAACCAGCATTTCTGCAGCCATTCAGGCCGTCAAGTTTGTGCTGTGTTGGCAGAAGAGCCAACACCGTGTTGCTAGAGGAGGCCGAAATGCACGCGTTTAATTACACGCAGACTGGCGTGAGGTCTGGAACAGGTCAGAGAAATAAGACTAGCAAAACAGGAGGTAACTGGTAGAATACTTAACTTTAATCCATAATTGGTGAACATCGGTCTGACTGTACATGCATCACAAGATAAATAGCAGTTGATAATGGCGCCTTGCTAGGTCGTAGTAAATGACGTAGCTGAAGGCTATGCTAAATATCGTCTCGGAAAATGAGAGCGTTATTTGTCAGTGAACCATCGCTAGCAAAGTCGTCTGTACAACTGGGGCGAGTGCTAGGACGTCTCTCTAGACCTGCCGTGTGGCGGCGCTCGGCCTGCAATCACTGACAGTGGCGACGCGCAGGTCCGACGTATACTAACGGACCGCGGCCGATTTAAAGGCTACCACCTAGCAAGTGTGGTGTCTGGCGGTGACACCACAGGTGGATCCACCTTTGTATTTCAAAACTTCCAGGAAATTTGAAACTTGCGTTAAGAGCAGGTCAACAGACGTCTAACATACATGCTTTTCGTGACGTTTTACAATTACTTGGGACTAATCAGTCGTTTTCTCAGCAGAGAATAATAATAACTTTTCTAACAACAATCACAGTTTTCACTACTATCACAACGGTGGTCATTTTGGTACGTTTCTCAATCACAATAAGAGTGACTATTTTAAGAATGAAAGACGTAACAAGAATTTTGACAACAACAACCAGAATTTTAATGGTAATCAGAAGTGACATTTTCAGCAGAACCGACGTGTTTCTAATAACTACCAACAGTAAAATCACAATTTTCAACAGTCTAGTCAGCAACATATTAATTCCGGACAGCACATAAATCAGTCTTTGCCGCAACAGCTGTCACAGCAGCGATCATTTTCGGAAAATGATTCTAGTAATAATTTTATACACAAGGACACTTTTTGCAATTACAGAGAACAGCCATACAAGCAAAACTCTTATGGCAATGCCCAGCATTTTCAGGGTCACAATGGGAATAAGCAGGGAAGTAGAATTTTAATCATGATTTCTGGAATATGGGCACTTTGATAACAACCTATCTTTATGCTTAAATGAACCAGGTTCACGTTTTCATCGGCGTCAAGATTATCAGAATCATTCAGAACCCCAGCGCACTGTTCAGATGCCGACGTACAGAACGGTGCAGACGCTACGCAACAATGACTAGCGGACCAGGCGTCAGATGATGCGGACGATGCGCCAACGCAGGGTACATCGCACTGTGCACAGATTATAGAGCATATGATCCGCCTAGAAGAGATCAGGGACTCACTGTTACGTGAAACTGAACAGCCACTGAAGCATTTTTTATCATCCTGTTATTACCATTCAAGTAGGCAATCACGTATTAAAGGCAGTTCTGGTTTCTGGTTCTCCCGTTACTGTAATTCTGATGATTTCTGTCCGATGTTACCTCTTAATAAAATCAAAAGAAGTGGTGCTGTACATGGAAAAAACATTGATGTTAAATCTCATTTACAATTTTCTACTCAAGGTCATACATTATAGCCAACTTTCTTATCGTACCACTATTAACAACTGCAGTCATTCTGGGCATCGATTTCTTAAACAGACATAAAGCAGTGCTGGATTTTAATAACTCTTGTATTACGTTGCAAAACGACGATGATATGATATCTTTCAATTTTGATCAGAGGCTATCTATCGAGGAACAAGATATCAACCGTCTGCATTTACTTTCTTCAATTAGAAACAAATAGAAATATCGACTTGTACACTACACATTTTGATTCTGGTGACCTGAACTGCGAGCACAACGATGACGACACTGTGATTGACATCTTCGACACGATTCAGAACACAGTTGACAACTGCAAAACCACCTCTGATTTTCATAAACAACAATTACGGGAAATTTTACCAACTAATGCTCACGTTTTTGATAATGTACCTGGCACTATTCGTGGTTTTATTTATGAATTTCAAGTTTCTTGAACGAAACTACAACATTCCTTTTGTTTATCGTCAGAAAGTTAAAGAAGAAATTAATGCCGTGCTTCAACAGGGTGTTATTGAGCCGGCAGCCACCCATTCTAACAACTCGCTCCATATTGTGCGGAAAAAAGATGGTTAACTGATGCTTGTTCTCGATTCGAGACAAATTAACAACATTATTATTCGGGAAACCGATAAACCGCAAACCTTGGAAGAAATTCTTCAGAAATTTCATGGCGTCACAGTTTTCTCCTCCCTTGATTTAAAATATAGTTTCTAGCAGATTGAACTGCACCCTCATTGCCGCAAATAAACCGCCTTTCTCTGTTTTGCCATACGCTATCAGTTCCGTAAACTTCATTTTGGATTAAATTGTTCGTCTGCAGTATTCATCAGTATTTAAAAAATAAGCTTACCACTTATGTCGATGATATTCTCATATCCGAAAAGATCTGGGATGAGAGCAATGATACCTTGAAATCTTTATTACAAGTCTTTTCTGACCACGGTGTTACAGTCAACTTGAGCAAATATGTATTCGGCAAATCTAACATGTAAATTTTGGGTCACGTCGTAACTGTTTATGGGTAGCGAGGGGTGCGTGATATCATTGCACTCACTTCCAAACGTCAAATCAGAGGTTTACTCGATTTAGCTTAATTTTACCGACGTTTCATGTTCAACAAGGCTTTCAATACTCCACGTTTCTGCCATAATGTAATGTCCATACATATTGTAATATGATTTTCATATTCCGGCTGCAAGTACCAGCGATGATGCGAACCGTAATTTGATACAACGCTCTTTGCGCTGACAGCGTTCTTCGCTGAAAAAAAAAAAAAAAAAAAAGAGAAGCACCTATATTTCCTTGTAATTGTTGGATATAAGAAATGTCGATTGGACTTTGAGCCTTTCTGAGGTCAGGTAAGTTTTGCATATAAAAGTAATGTGAAGTGCAAAGGTCAACATGTAACCGCGATTATCAAGAATAAAAATTGAATTTGTGAAAAAAAAGAAGGTAAATATCTTTACGAACCTTTATTCGATGCTGGATCCTCAGACCTTCATAAAAACAGTGCATAGTGATTTCTTCGCGAATTAACAATACTGGGTGATGGTTCAAATGACTCTAAGCACTATGGGACTTAACATCTGAGGTCATCAGTCCTCCAGACTTAGAACTACTTAAACCTAACTAAGCTAAGGACATCACACACATCCATGCCCTAGGCAGGATTCGAACCTGCGACCGTAGCAGCAGCCTGGTTCCGGGCTGAAGCGCCTAGAACCGCTCGGCCAAAGTGGCCGGCAGTACTGGGTGAATATGCTACTATCACGGTCCGAACGACGCGCAATATTTCGCCGTCCGCTTGTATGTTCAAGACGTTTCCTAAGCGACTAGTTTGTTAGCCAGAAGATACCATACTGCAACTGTTGTTCAACCTTATAATTCTGAAAGTTTTTCCAGAAAAGAAAATCTTACGGCGACTGTGAAAATTGTAGCTGCTAAGGGAGACGGCATCTTCATCGCAGACTTTTAGCAGTTCTCCGACTTTGCTCGGCGTTTTCTGAGAACCGGAGAAGTAAAAACCTCCGACGGCCAACTCATCCTGTTCCTAACTCGTTCTGTCTTTACAACAGCCAAGAAGAAAACTGTTGTGTTGGCAGAAGAGCCAACACCGTGTTACCAGTGGAGGCCGAAATGCACGCGTTTTAGCTCACTCATGCTGGCGTGAGGAGGCAAGAACTATACTGACGTGAGGTCTGGAACATGACAAGGAATTGCAATTCAGAAAGCGGACGTACTTAGTGTGATACTTAACTTTAATCCATTAATGATGAACGTCGCTCTTGACGGTACATGATTCACAATATTATCTGTTCAGAATATATTCGTAGTAACTGAATAAGGCGCCTTGCTAGTAACTGAATATGACGTAGCTGAAACCTATTCTAAACTGTCGTCTCTGCAATTGAGAGCGTTTGTATACAGTGAACCGCAGCTAGCAAAGTCGGCTGTACAACTGGGGCGAGTGCTAGGAAGTCTCTCTAGACTAGACCTGCCGTGTGGCGGCGCTCGGTCTGCAATCACTGATAGTGGCGACACGCGGGTCCGACGTATACTAACAGACCGCGGTCGATTTAAAGGCTACCACCTAGCAAGTGTGGTGTCTGGCGGTGACACCACAAAGACACGTTCATCTATAGTCAAATTTTTTCACAGATTGTTTGTATTAGACAGGTAAAAATTTTATAATGTGTGCATCTAGGCAAAAATAAAATTCAGAAGAGAGTTTTTTAATGCAGTATATGTCGTATCTTTGTCAAAGACAAAGGTCAAAGAGCAATTCAATAAATTAATAATTTTTGCTTTTGCGTAACAGTTTCCTTTCAGAGTGACGACCAATTGACAGGACAGCTTGCAAAGTTAGGGAACTTGTTAGGATTTTGTATTATATCCATGTACGTATGATATTAATAAGAAGTGTACTATAACGTTTGTTTTTGTGTTGCGGGCCCTGCACTTGTTCGAGATCACAACGGGGATAGAGGTGCGGGCAGACTGATGTTGTATGGTTCATCTCAAAACATCATCTGAATGTGCAGGCTGCAGGCAAGCAACAACAAGTACACCCGTTTGGAATCTAATACTGTCCTTTTCTATAGAGTTTTCCTATTTCTATTAGTTATAGCTATATATTTTTTAAAAATTTCAAGTACTTATTTTATGTGTGTATTTTGAAACTACGTGGGTCTTGTGAAGATTTTTGTTTAGTGATTTATGGTCGGTACACGCGCCCAGCCGAGAATGGAACGGGAACAGACTACAACGGACAATATTCAGTCAGTTGAGGAAGTCCCTTCCACTGACAGCTAGGACTGAGGAGTTTACCATTAAAGATCTATTTGTTGGTAAATCCCAAGCGGTGCAGACGTTAACCGCAATTCAACAATCGATGTCTGCTAAAGTGCAATCTATTAGCCTCCGCACAAGAATCAATGGCAGCAGAAAAATGTGAAAGGTCTCATGCTCTTCAACAGTCGACTACGAAAGTTTCCCCTTACGGTTTTTTCCCGTACGGGCGAAATCGTGTAATGTGCAATCAGCCCGAGACTAGTAGATGAACTTTTATGCATGATGTCCAGCATTGTACAGCCAAGCGTATGACCGTTCCTAACCCGGCGATATATGCAGAAGTCTATGGCCATGACACTAAAGTAATTCTTGGTACAGGTGTAAATGTGAATGCAATCTCTGCAGCACTGTTTGAGAGCTTGACACAACACCGGAATCTACCAGTGTTTCCTGTGAGTAATTGTAAAGTTATAGGTGCAATCGGTACCAGGCCTCAGAAGGTAAAGGTACAGACTCTTATTGAATTAAGAATAGGAAATGCAGCGACTTAATGCACGTTCCTAGTGATAAATAAATGAATAGGGAACTGAAGTTTGGGTACTGAGAGCATTCGGGGAAAATAAATTAATAGGGTTCAAAAATGGCTCTGAGCACTATGGAACTTAACTTCTAATGTCATCAGTCCCATAGAACTTAGAACTAATTAAACCTAATTAACCTAAGGACATCACTCACATCCATTTCCGAATCAGGATTCGAACCTGCGACCGCAGCGGTCGCGCGGTTCCAGACAGTAGCGCCAAGAACCGCTCGACCACCTCGGCCGGCAATTAATAGGGAACTGTAATTTGGGTACTGAGAGTATTCGGGAGAAGGACGTAAAATTGGACTTCTCTGCTTGCTGTGCCTCTGTTAAGACTGATGATGAGAATGTGTGTGCGTGGAGCCGATCAGAGAAGACTGTAGCCACGGAAGAAATTGTCAGGGTTCAACAATTAAGCTTGCAAAGTGTTTCGAGAAGAATCGGACATGAAATGCAGAAGAGGTTTATCAAGTATGTATAGTAACCGATGTTATATCTCAAAAGACGTCTAAATCTAACTGTTTGGACGATCGGCAGCGAAAACAGTTGGCAGGCTTATTGCAGCAGAATATCGATGTCTTTAGTGAAAAACTGGGTATACTGAAAAGCTATGTGTGGTGTGCATACTGTAAGACATTCGGTACACATACCATCAGATTATTTGACTTGTCGCTCTAACGAAGTAGGCGAGTGTCAGCAATATGTCTCGTGGTCTTATCGTGGCATGTTTATCCTCTGCCGTTAGGTCAGACAATAGAAATGCTACTTGCACGCTTAGAGTAATAGATTGACGGTGACCAACTTTAAACAGAACTTGATTAATTATCACACACATTTATTAAAATAATAACAATCATAAACATTACTTAACTTGATTCTGGATGCTATTTACAATTGACAATCTGAAGTTCCTTTGGTCTTGGTACATTAATCTTATTCTCACACATCTCTGATACTTGACAAAGTGTCTATACATTTCTCTTTATGGCTATGTGCAATGATAATCTTATTAGGCGCAGACTGTAACTTGACTATTGAATGGTACAGAAAAATGCAGACTAATGCAAACTGGTTGATCAGAGGTCTGTACACTCGTTATAATACCTTGCGCGTTCATGTATCACTGCGTGAGTGTGATCCGCGAGGAGATAAGGTTCCACGTTAGCAGCAATTTCATTGGCTGCGTTACATATTAATACGAGGATCGGCGGAAGCAGAATTTGGTCCGTCTCTATGGCAGCGCCATCTCGTAGTGCGGAGACGGATGAGCGCTGCTCCTGCGCTGTTGTGCTTAGCGCGGCGCGCTCTATGGGGAAAGTTGTGTACGTGCGGACTACGTGGAACTATGTACACAACACTATGTGTGTAATTTAGAAGTGTACCCACATAGTACATATTGCCAAAGTTTTTATCCTATTCCTTGGCTCCTTCTACGATCTGCCTATGAAGAACTGCAACGAATATTGGATTGGAAGTTGATTGAACCATCTGCAAGCCCGTACTGTAAACTTTTATTGGTTGTCCCTAAACCACAGGGCAAAGTTCGACCAGTTCATCTAGAGGGTTGGATCCCCTCCTTCGAAAGCGTCAGATTGCAAAGCCTGGGCTACTCTCAGGGTGGAATCTCCGTCTTCGAAGATTGTGTGTGTCTGTCTGTCTGCCCGCTGCTGTCGCTGTTCGTTCGTTCGTTCGTCCATCCGTCCGTCCGTCCGCCTGCTGGCTGTCCATCGCCGTCGTCGCAACCGCTGCCGCCGCCGCCTGCTGTTCGTCCGTCTGTTCGCCGCCGCCGCCGACGCCGACGCCGCCTGCTGTTCGCCGCTGCCCATCGCCGACGCCGACGCCGCCTGCTGCACGTCCGTCTGTCCGTCGCCGTTCGTCTGCAATGAGTACTCCCACCTCCACCGTCATCTACACCTCCCCCTCCCCCTCTCCCACAGTCACTTCCTGGAGTGCCGCCTCTGGCCTCCCTCCTTCCACCTCCCCTTCCCTTCCTCCACTTCCCACCCCCCTATCTCCTCCCCTGCTGTATACCCACACCTCTACACCCTTCCTCCAGCCTCCACACCCTCAACAGCTCCCACTACTACCCCCGCCCTCACGTACGCCTCTGTTGCCGCCTCTGCTGCCGCCCCTCAGGTGGTTGGCTTCCCCTCTTTCACCGACCCCGTCGCGTCGTCTTCTGCATCTCCCGCATGCATCACGTTGCGCCGAGCCACCATCGCCACCACTGAACCAGCTGCTTCTCCCGGTGCCTCCACTACGCCACAGGGATCTGCCACCCGCCACCTCCCTCTCCTCCCCGTCCCTCTCCCCTCCTCCCAGCCTCCAGTCTCCAAAAAACCCCAAAAGCGCGTCCTTACCGACTCTGCTCCCGCCACTTCCCACAAAAAATCAACGCCACCTCCCCCTCCCCCTGCCATCACCATGGACACCACCCCTCCTCCTGCCACCCCTACCTTGGCCCCCACCCTCCACACCTTTGTCCTGTCAACTCCTGATCCTAAGTTCCTCGACGCTCGTACCCTCACCAAGGAAATACGAAAGTACTTACCTGGTGCTCCCATCTCCCAACTCATTCCCCGCAGGGACTCAGTCCTTATCAAGTCCCCGTCCCCATCATTTCACACAGACCTCCTGCGAAAACTCCCACGAGTTATGTTTGGCCCCCACGCCTCTCTGACACCCTTCCTTTCCGCTTCCACTCCTCGTCAGCCCCAGCCTCCCCGTCGCCCCCCCACCTACACCGCTGTGATCACTAAGCTCAGCCCGGTGATCACAGAAGATGAAGTGTTGGTAGAACTGAACTCCCACCCGGACTTGGAAATCCGCTCTGCCTGCCATATCCACAATGCCTCTGGTCCCACCTACCTCATGCGGGTATTCTCAGAGTGCGCCCCGTCCATAGACCATCTCCTCACCCAGGGTGCCCTGATATACCACCGTCGCCACCTTGTTGAATCCTCCAAATCCCCTCCCTAATCCTACCGTTGCCAACGGTGCCTGATGTACAATGACCACCTGACTCCCAACTGCAAAAACCCCCCCACCTGTCCCCATTGCAAGGCCTCCCACTTTCCCAAGAACTGCCCCAACCTCGCTGCTCCTCCTTCCTGTAATACCTGCAATGGCCCCCATCCCACATACTCCCACAAGTGTAAAGCTAAACCCCCTCCAGCCACCCCTGAACTTACAGTCCCAGTTCGTCCCATCGATCCTCCTGTCCATCCTAACAATTCCCTCCGTCCACCCCCTACGGCCGAGGACACCATCCGGTTCATTACCGTTGTACTCCAAAACATTCACCCTTTTCAGCGCCCGCACACCTTCCAACAAATATCCCTTGCTGCTCGCTCTGTTTTCCACCTGAACACCTTCGCCACTTACTCCCACAACCAAGCCCACTTCACCTTCACCCGCCTCGACACCCTAGTTTAAGTCTCTTCCCTTCCCTCTCTTCCCCCCCTCCTTCCCATCATGGCGCGGCACGAGTCTCGCATCCTCTTCCAGAACATTCGCTCCTTCCGCTCCAACAAATACCTCCTCATGCACACCCTCTCCCACCACCAGGTCGACACCTTCCTCTTGAACGAAACCTTTCTCCAGCCCCACCATTCTATCCGCACCTCCCCCTATATCCTCCACTGCACTGATGCTCCTGGTCCTCGTGCGCAGGGTGGAGTCGCGATTGGCCACCTTAAGCATATCCCCGTCCGGCCACAACCTCTCCTCAATGACCCCACTGAACACCTTATCCTTAGCGTCTTCTTCCCCTCCCTCACCATTACCTGTGCCACCATCTATGTCCGCTCCACTGCTCCTCTTCCTTATGACTTCGTCTCACACATTGACCACACCTTCTCCACCTATGTGATTGCCGCCGACCTCAACGTCCATAGCCGCACTCCTGCTGCCCTTCGGCGGTGGCATCAATTCCTCTCCACAGTCCAGGGTGACCTTGTTCCCATTCCCCAGCAAACCCGACCCGAAAGTAACACCACCCCCGATGTTGTCATTGCCTCCGCCAACCTCCTTGGGCGTATCACTGTCGCCGTCCTTGACCCCACAGGTAGCGATCACCTCCCTGTCCTTCTCACCATAACGTCGGCAAACCGCCCCCCTCCGGCTCCGCAACCTGCACCCCCTCCCAAGGTCATCCATGACTATCGCCGTGCCAACTGGGATGCCTACCGGGACTCCATCTCCACCCAGGTCGAAAGCCACCCTCTTACCTATCGCCATCCTGACGACATCATCCGCGCCTCGTCCTTCCTTCAGACGGTAATTACTGACGCCGTGGAGGCCCATGTTCCTACTAAAACCATCCACCCACACCGTCCCACTCTCCCTCCGCGGGCTGTCCTCCTCCTCCGTGAATCCCGCCGCCTCTATCGCTCCTTCCTCCGCACTCGTGACAGGGGTACACTCCAACGCCACCGGCAATACAGCGACACGTACAGAACCTTATTACAGCAACGAAACGCCGGGACTGGCGCCAGACCTGCACACGACTCAATGCCACCCTCCCTATCAACTCCTCCAAGTACTGGTCTGCCTTCCATCGTCTTACTGGTTCCCTTTCCGCTCCCCACTACCCCCTTCTCCATAACGATCGCCCCCTTCCAGACAACCTCAGTAAGGCCAACCACTTCGCTTCCCACCTTTCCGAGGTCTTCTCCATCCCCGATGATCCCCACTTTGATTATTCTCTTTTCCCCACTGTCATGGAACGTGCTGATACCTCAGTCGCTCCACTTGCTCCTAGTCTCCAGTACTTGGGGCAGTTGTCCCCCTCCGACGTCAACACTCCCATCACAGCACAAGACATTAAACTTCTCCTCCAGTCCAAACGCAACACGGCCCCTGGTCACGACTGTGTCACCTACCGTCACCTTCGAGAAAGCCCCTATTCCTTCCTAACTGTCCTCGCCCATCTCTATAATGTCATCCTCTCTACTGGCTTCTACCCTGACCTGTGGAAGACCTCCCGCGTCCTCCTCTTCCTCAAACCCAACAAACCCCCTTCTGCCGCCTCTTCCTATTGTCCCATCTGCCTCACCTCTGTCTTCAGTAAGGTCCTTGAATCCATCCTCTCCCACCGTATCCATCGGCACCTTGCTCAACACCACCTCCTCCCCCTTACCCAGTGTGGCTTCCAACCCTCCTTCTCTGCTGACGACCAACTCCTCAACCTTGTTCACCTTCTGTCCCTCCAGCTCAACTCCCGTCGCTCCGCCATTTTTGTTTCCCTTGACCTCCAAAATGCCTATGACCGTGTATGGCATCCCGGTCTCCTCTTTAAACTCCAAACCTACGCCCTGCCTATCAATTTTGTCCGTCTGGTCGCTTCCTTCCTCTCGCACCGTCCTTCCTATGTCACCCTCCACAACACCAACTCCCATATCTTTTATCCCGCGGCTGGAGTCCCGCAGGGTTCTGTCCTCTCCCCTCTCCTTTATCTCTTGTATGCAGCTGATATGCCCAAGCCACCCTCACCAGTTCACCTTCTCCAATATGCTGATGACACCGCCTTCCTGGCTCTCTATCCTACCATTCAACGGTCTCAACGTACCCTCCAAACCCACCTTAACCAGTTCACCACTTGGTGTAACCAGTGGCTCCTCCGTCTCAACCCCTCCAAAACCCAGGCAATCATCATAGGCCGTACCACTCGCTCCTTTCGCCTCCAAGATTTCTACCTCACCCTTTATGGTCGTCCTATCCAACTCACCCCCACCCTGAAATACCTTGGCCTCACCCTTGACCGACACCTCACCTGGACCCCTCATCTCCTGACCATCCAGCAGAAAGCCCATTCCCGCCTCCGCCTGCTGAAACTCCTGTCCGGCCGGACATGGGGATTGCATCCTTCTACCATCCTCCACACCTACAAATCCCTCATCCGTCCTATCCTCTGTTATGCCAGCGTCGCCTGGATCTCCGCCCCCACCCGCTTTTACAAGGCTCTCCAAATCCTTGAACGCCATGCGCTCCGCCTTGCCTTCCGTATCCGCCTTCCTTCCCCCACACGGCTCCTGTATGAACTGATCCCCTTCCCCCACCTCCTCTTGTTCCTCCAACATCTCCGCATCCTTTACATTGTTCGCAGGGTTGATCCCCCCCCACCCTCTGGTTTCCTCCTTCCTCTCCACCCCCCGCCTGTTGCCGCGCCTCTATCGCTGTATCCCTCCCTCTCTCCACCTCCACACCCTCCATCTCCTTCATCAGGGCAATTTCCAACGCCTCCCCCTCCCGGATGACGAACTTCGCCGTGACATATACCCTTCCTTCCAACTATAACCCGGCCTTGTTCCCCCCCCCCCCCTCCCCAGGGCCCCCTTCTCCTCTTTCCTCCTTCTCCCAGAGCGGATTTTCCTCCATCCCCCCCTCCCCTGAGACCCTGCACCACATACTTGCCTCTCTCCTTCCCACATCCCTCCCTACCTGGCCCTCTTCCGAGCGCCCCCCATTCCCCTCCCCCATCTCTTCCCCTCCCTCCCTTCTTCAGGTCTCCCTCATCTCCTTGAACCTGGCAGATCCTCTGTATTGATCAACATCAGTGTGCCACGTCAGTGTTGTGTTTCGTGCTTTTCTCGTGTGCGTCAAGAGGTGTGATTTTAATTGTGTACTGCCTTGAGGTTCGCCGTCAGTGCTACGCTGTGTGCTATGCCATCCGTCAACACCTTTATGCTCCAGTCATACTGTGCCTTGTGTTCTTTTAATCGTCGCAGTGTGTGGCTTTTTGTGTGTGCTACTTTTAAACAGTTTTTTATCTCCATTTTACAGTCACCCCGTTTTTTGTATATTGCCTTCCATGATGTTCTCCCTTTTTATATCTATGTTCGCCTTCTTCTCTCCTTTACTGTTTTTAAATGTCTTCTATTGTTTTGTTCTATGTCTTTCGGCTGAAGAGCAGCGCATATGCTGCTGCCAGCCCGCCCCGATGGGGAATTGAAATACAATAAAGAAAAAAAAAAAAAAAGTCGACCAGTTTCGTACGTAAGACAGAAAAATAAGTTTATAGTTCCTACCCACACTCATCCAGAAAATATCGATGAGCTTATACAGAAGTGTCATGGCAAGAAATTCTTTTCAACTTGTGATCTCAGACGTTGTTACTGACAGATTATGCTAAGTCTTGAATCGAGGAAATACACAGCATTTGTTCAAGCAGGGAGAAGCTATCATATTAAGGTTCTTCCATTTGGCCTAAATGTTAGCTCTGATATGTTTATGCAGGCATTGGATGCTGTTTCAGGACTTGAACTGTGTAGTCAGCTTACGCTCTTTGTCGATGATATTCTCATTGCTACAAACGGATCCGTTTCCTCGGGCATATAATAGACAATAAGGGAATAATTCCGGATTCCGCAAAGGTGAGTGCCATCAAGAATTTTCCAACACGATCAAACAAAAAGCACTTAAAACCTTTCATAAGAGTGACGATCTTCTATAGGCATTTTTTAAACAAACAGGTGATGAATGCAGAGCCCCTACGCCAGCTTTTACTAAACAACGAACCATGGAGGCAGACAAATGACTGTGAAACTGCATTCCAACTTACCACAGACACTGTTGCGGATGCAAAATTGTTACACCATCCAGATACGACTTTGGACTTTGGTTTGATGACTGATTCAACGAGCATTGGTATAGTTTCTGTTTGTTTGAAATCAAGGAAATCAATAATCAGCCAACGTTCTGTCCCATAGCTTACGCAAGTCGCGTGTTATCACGTTGCGAGTGCTCCTTCACAACCACAGAATTGATAGCTTTGGTGGTTGTGTGGGCGTTTCGAAAATTCCACTATTACTTGTTTGAAGCACGCACTATCGTGTACTGCGGTCATCAAGCTCTCACATTCTTGGAACAATGGAAACTACTTCACGCTCGTCTATCACGCTGGACCTTGACTTTACAAGAATACAATTTCAGAGTTTATACGTAAAGGGACAACATAACCAGACTGCAGATGATTTATCTAGACTATCTGAAGGTTTGGAGAACATTAGCACTGTGGAAGATGGGGAGAAGTAACATAGGATCTTGTTCATGAATCCAGTAGGTATT
Source organism: Schistocerca americana (assembly GCF_021461395.2). Taxonomy (NCBI): domain Eukaryota; kingdom Metazoa; phylum Arthropoda; class Insecta; order Orthoptera; family Acrididae; genus Schistocerca; species Schistocerca americana. The sequence goes on along the minus strand of NC_060127.1, from coordinate 111,989,372 downwards.
GTTTCTACGTGTGTAGTAACCCATCTGTCCTCCAGCAACAAGATGGTCATTGGTATATAATTCTGAATAAACTGAGTCAAGGCAGCTCTGAAGATTTATCAAAGCAATTGATAGTATTTTGTTCTACAGAAGGTCTAATACTTCAGATAAGTGGTATGTATGTATGGCAGAAGATTACGTGGAAAAGCTCATATTGCGCACTCATTGTGTTTGGGGACATTTTGGCGTACTTAAATGTGCTAGCAAAATAGATATCTACTCTTACTTTTCGAATATCAGGAGAAGAGTTCAGTAGGTTTTGAAGAAATGCGAAGTTTGTCAACTGACTAAGCCTTGTAACAAAGGTGCACAAGATGAGATGCACTCAATCACTGCACATAAAATCTTAGATATAATCACTGTGGACATCTATGAGCCAGTTTCGAGGGCAAGAGGAGGTAGTAAATACATAGTTGGATTTTTGGATACGTTTTCTAAATATGTGATGTTGTACCCCAGCCACCAGCAAATCAAATCTGTCATGAAGAAATTATTTTATGATGTTATTCCATCTGTTGGGAAGCCAAGAACGATTATGACAGACAATGAAACGATTTTCACGTGTTATACTTGGAGGAAGACTTTACGGGAAGCAAATATTACACATGTCGAAACGCCATGTTACAATCTCAGAGCGACTTTCGACGAACGTGTATTTAGAGATGAAACTCCTGGTTAAACCCGCAGGCCAGAACAAGTAGTTAGAATTGTGGAAAGGAGTCAAAAAATGATAGGCTGTCAGTTACACTCGAACACATATAACTTTATTTAGTTGCGCAAACATTACAGCGAATATTTTCGAGCTTAACTATGGACTGAATATGTCACACAATCTTATGGCTTAAGGGCACAACCTCTTTAATTTTTAAAACGGCTGAAAGCCCACGATTTAAAACACAATACAATAAATTTCCAAGAGGAAGGAAGCGCAAGGTTTTATCCTTAAATAATATTTCAAATGAGGCTGAAGGCCCAAACAATAAGGAGTTTTACTTTTAAAACGGCTGAAGGTTCATGATTCAAAACACAACTACAATAAATGTTACAAGGCAGAAAGCCCAAGGCTTTATCCTTAAATAGTTTTTTTTTTATTTTTTTAATGAGGCTGAAGCCCAAAACAATGCAAAACTTAACAAGTAAGAAATTTTCAACTTTAAAATTGCTGAAGGCCCATTATTTAAAACCCAACTAAAAGCATACAAATTCAAACCATCGGCTATGAGCCATTAAAATACACAAACACCTATAAGAAAAGGCAGTACAGCCAGCGGTGCTCAGAAGTTTCCGAGGGTCGGTCTGCGCTTTAAATATTAACGTTCGCTTAGGGGAGACAGGTAGTCGGCCCAACTATGTCCGACGCGCCGGCAACACAACCAAGAGACAGTCTACGGACCCACCGACAAGAGGACTTGCTTTCCACCCGACCAGTACACAAGGAACTCCAGTGCCAAAACGTAAAAGGCGTAGCCGCCCACAACCAAGTGTGCATAAGCTGTGAAAACTACACACACGTTTGAACAGCGATGACACGGTGAGGAAAGGACACTGCCTGAATTTAACGTCAGCGGCCAAGGCAGGAAACCAGAGCGCTGACGGCCACAAGACAGAAAATTCCGCTGGTGCACTTGGACTTCAAATAACCAAAATACAATTAAACTCCATCGGATGGTGGCCAAACTTTCGCCAACTCGAGCACTCGCTGTCCCTCACGGGAAAACCCCCAACAGGCAACCATGAAAACCATTGGCACAATGTGAACAGACTGGCTTCAGTAATTAAATCATCACTCAACTCTGATGTCCTGGGTCGGTGAGCCACGAACCTCGTAGCAATGGGAACACCTCCCACACACTCCGACACTGCGTAGAGACCGACAGCGGGTCCGGCCCACTGCGCCGTGCGGAGATAGCCTGGCTCATCCACACCAGCCGACAGACTCAGTGCAAGTACGCCGACAACATTTAAAACAAGGGACATATATCGATAATCGCTGCTCCTGCCCCTTACGGGCAGGCAAGGCAGCAACTCAAAAACAGCAGTAATTGAATTAAGAAAACGAGGTGGCAGTACAGTAAAAACAGAATGTAAAAGAAAAGAGACAGATGGCACGAACACGAGCCACGCACGGCTCAACAGAGTTAAATCGTTTTATGTGAACCTACAGCTCAACGAAGCAAACCAAGTGGACTGATGTTGCACAAGACTTCACTATAATCGAAAATAAGGTACTGCATACAACCACTGGTTATACTCCAGAACAATTACTCCTATATACCGAAGAAAGTAATGAGTTGGTGCAAACATTACCGAAGATACCCCGAAATAGGACCTCGTGGGAAGAAAAAATTCGTGATGCTCACCTCAACATGAAAGAGAAAGCTCTTATGAGAAAGAAGAGACACGACGAGGGATTGAAGAGAAGACAATATTATAATGTTGGAGATTTGGTACCATTGAGATCTCATACAAGATCTTCACTTCTGGAGAAGAGGACCAACAAGTGGCAAAGAATATACCATGGACCATATGTTATTATAAAATTGCCACATCCAGGTGCATATCTGTCGGCATATCCAAAGACATTGAAAATAAAGAGTCTGTATCCTCATAAGGATTTAAAAATGTTCCATAAGTACTTCTGTGTATTTTTTAAATGTATGTCATCATTTGTGTAACTATATGATCTGTGAAAAGTAGTTATTTAGGTTACGTAATTTGTTTCCTATTATATGTGTTGATAATATGCCACCATTGTGTGCCATGAACTGGTGTTGTAAAATGAGTGAACTTTCAGTCCAGATGTAGGGATATAACTATGTGGTTTAGCTATGGTTACTTTCACCATGCTTGATTTTCTTGTCGGTTGTTAGTACTTCTAGGATAATCTGCATATTGTTGTTTTTTTTATTATTCTGTAGGTTACGACATTTTCTGCAAGCTTTTGATTTTGTGTCTTAGCGTTAAGTGAGTTTCGTGGACTCTTTAGTCCGAATAGGGTATCTTATCGCTTTTCCTCTTCTTTGGTCCTTTATTAGTCTAGTGTTCCAGTGTTTTTGAACCTTCTAATCGTTAGACAATTTTTTTCCGAGCTGCTCAGGCTATGAGCTAATATGTATGTACATTAGATGACAGACGGGAAGCATTGTTGCCATTTGACTGCCAAGGTAAAATTTGAAAATGTACTGTAACTTTGTGTCTTGTGTTTTGTCGCGATTACTGTGTCTCATGCTAACTAATGACTGTTCTGGACAGTATTCTTCGAAATTGAGTGAAATCGCCTTCACCGATATAAAGACAGTGAACTTTGTTCCTGTGAGTTGTTTTAGGTCTGTGTCCTGTCTGACAATGAAACTCGATTGACAGGGATGTTGTTGTTTTTGTGGTGTTAGGCAGACTAGTGTTACTATGCTAGGACAGTGATCCATTCTGCTTAATCGCTAGTATACATGTGTCTGTTTGCGCCAATCTTCTCTGAAGAGTTCTAGTGTCATTTTTTAATGTATCTGGCCGGCCGAAGTGGCCGTGCGGTTAAAGGCGCTGCAGTCTGGAACCGCAAGATCGCTACGGTCGCAGGTTCGAATCCTGCCTCGGGCATGGATGTTTGTGATGTCCTTAGGTTAGTTAGGTTTAACTAGTTCTCAGTTCTAGGGGACTAATGACCTCAGCAGTTGAGTCCCATAGTGCTCAGAGCCATTTGAACCATTTTTTTAAATGTATCTGAGGACCTCTGGACAACGTATCTGGTGTTGCGTTGATATCTCGGTGCACATTGTCTTCATCGTGCTGTGACTGTTCTTTTTTATTGTTTGCTGGACACTCTGAAGTGCAAGTACAAACATGAAACGAAGTGGGCTGTTTCCACACAGGAGCGAGTTGGGTAGAGTTGAACGCTAACCCGTTTTATTTCAGACGGGCGCTGTAGTTGTCGTTGCTCATTCTTCTGTACCTTGCTGCATGTCGCGAGAACTTCTATATTGGGACTGTGAGGCCTCAGTAGTTCCATCCCAGCCTGCAGTCCTTCACTAACAGCTTCGCATCTAACCACCTGGCCAACCATTAGCACCGACCACCACTCCATCCCGATGTCTTGGAGCTTCTCACCTGACTGCTGTACCATCGGCATCGCACCATCGACATCGTCCAATTATCACCACATCGTCGACACAATGTCCTTAAACCTGAGTTGTATGAATAACTCCGTTTTCAAAGACTCTAAACAGTTCTGTGCACACTTAAACAATTTCCTGTACTTTTCTTGTTCCTTTCAAGGCTATGGTTCACTGTTTCGAAACAGTGATGTTTCATTGCGCTCTGTCTCGGGTAACGGAACCAGATTCGATCTCGAGCCAGACAGAAACTGTATCGTTGTTTCAAAATAACGCTGTTTCAATCTACTTGTGCTTGGAACGGACTAATTGTATCGAAACTGATGTTTCATTCCGCTCTGTCTCGGAGGAGACTCTGGCTCGGCACAGACACTGGAACACATTTAACATACCACTTCATTAAAAACTCGCAGGAGCGACGAAATAAATCTCGGGTGAACAGCCTGGTATGAGTGTGCATAGGACACAATATTTCGTCAATCGACCACGTTGCCATTACCAGGTGCACTGATATACATCGCACATATACATCAAAGCACGTGGTCGACTGCCGAAATATTGTGTCCTATGCACACTCATACCAGGCTGTTCAGCCGAGATTTATTTCGTCATAAAATACGCCTAGAGAAATTGAAGAATCACACTTTCAGGAGTGTCGAAATCTTTTTGACACACAATAGCACGAAGCTTATGATTCCCGAAAATAAAGCTTCTTTTCTAATTTACTGCCCCATTCTGAAATGGCGTAACATCTACTTACACTACTGGCCATTAAAATTGCTACACCAAGAAGAAGTGCAGATGATAAACGGGTATTCATTGGACAAATATATTATACTAGAAGTGACATGTGATTACATTTTCACACCATTTGGGTGCATAGATCCTGAGAAATCAGTACCCAGAACAACCACCTCCGGCCGTAATAACGGCCTAGATGCGCCTGGGCATTGAGTCAAACAGAGGTTGGATGGTGTGTACAGGTACTGCTGCCCATGCAGCTTCAACACGATACCACAGTTCATCAAGAGTAGTGACTGGCGTATTGTGACGAGCCAGTTGCTCGGCCACCATTCACAAGACGTTTTCAGTTGGCGAGAGATCTGGAGAATGTACTGGCCAGGGCAGCAGTCGAACATTTTCCGTATCCAGAAAGGCCCATACAGGACCTGCAACATGCGGTCGTGCATTATCCTGCTGAAATGGAGGCGTTTTGCAGGGATCGATTGAAGGGTAGAGCCACGGGCCGTAACACATCTGAAATGTAACGTCCACTGTTCAAAGTGCCGTCAATGCGAACAAGATCGCACCCCATACCATCACGCAGGGTAATACGCTAGTATGGTGATGACGAATACGCGCTTCCAATGTGCGTTCACCGCGATGTCGCCAAACACGGATGCGACCATCATGATGCTGTAAACAGAACCTGGATTCATCCCAAAAAATGACGTTTTGCCATTCGTGCACCCAGGTTGAGGTTGAGAACACCATCGCAGGTGCTCCTGTCTGTGATGCAGCGTCAAGGGTAACCGCAGCCATGGTCTCCGAGCTGATAGTCCATGCTGCTGCAAACGTCGTCGAACTCTTCGTGCAGATGGTTGTTGTCTTGCAAACATCCCCATCTGTTGACTCAGGGATCGAGACGTGGCTGCACGATCCGTTACAACCATGCGGATAAGATGCCTGTCATCTCGACTGCTAGGGATACGAGCCCGTTGGAATTCAGCACGGCGTTCCTTATTACCCCCCTGAACCCACCGATTCCATATTCTGCTAACAGTCATTGGATCTCGACCAACGCGAGCAGCAATGTTGCGATACGATACACCGCAATCGCAATAGGCTACAATCCGACCTTTATCAAAGTCGGAAACGTGATGGTACGCATTTCTCCTCCTTACACGAGGCGTTACAACAACATTTCACCAGGCAACGCCGGTCACTGCTGTTTGTGTATGAGAAATGGGTTGGAAACTTTCCTCATGTTAGCGCGTTGTAAGTGTCGCCACTGGCGCCAACGTTGCGTGAATGCTATGAAAAGCTAATCATTTGCATATCACAGCATCTTCTTCCTGTCGGTTAAATTTCGCGTCTGTAGCACGCCATCTTCATGGTGTAGCAATTTTAACGGCCAGTAGTGTAATAAACACTAACAAAACAATAAAATGACGCAACCTATTCACATTCAAAATAGTAAATGAGTTAAAATCATTCAGTTAAATTACAGATCTTTTATAACATACACTGCGTTTTTCATGTACAGTAATCATATTAAAAAAACGCAAGTAATCCTACAACATTTTGAATAAAAAAGACGTAGAGTAGCAGTTTTTAGACATAGACACAAAATATATGTATGTATAATTTCAAGCAATCTGCTTGACGGGTAACTGCTGGTGTAATGGTGAATAGGAAGGACCGGGAAGCATGGTGAATTTATGGTAATGGTTCGAAACACATTGAGGAACAATAATTTTTCCTGTTATGTTTTGTTATTTATTCGAATTACGTGGCGTTATTTGTGAGTCTATAGTCATTGTGCCTGTTCTCCACAATGATTCCTTTTGTGTGCATGGAAATTAGCAGTATGGGTGTATTACCCATGGTAATGGAATGTGGAAATCCCAGTAGCGTATCCGTTGATTCTGCAGTTTGCTCTCACCTCCAGTTCCGCTCGTGGTGGTTCTTCTGTCTACAGCTATGGCTTTACGATGCCAGGTGTGGGCTTATTTTATGAAGATGAATCCTGAGAAATTTATGTATAACTTGTGCTCGGCAGTGTTGTCATTAAAATTAGTTCAACCTCTTGCTTAAACAAAAATTTGTGACATAAGTATACAAAAGGTAATTTAAGTGAAACTTGTTCGTAAACAGTTTTTATGAATCTGGGCAATGACGACGCCAGTTCAACTTCCACAGCAACAGTTCAGGAATCTGCCGGTTCATTTCTGGGTAGATGTGATACACAAACAAAGATTACTTGATTTTCGCCATGACCAGTGCCTTCATCCAAACGAGCCAAAATAGACGAACAGATTTTAAGACATGTTGTTAAAGAATATCGTCCGTTTAATGTAGTTGAGAGTGTAGAGTTCAGAAAAATGACTTATTTATTAAATGAAGACTGTGTACCTCCCAGTAGAAAAACCCTCTCTAGCAGTTTACTCTCGCAAGTGTTCGACTACACACTAGTGCGAGTAAGATCTGCAGAGCAAGCTGCATCCTACATCAGTGTTACCACTGATGGATGGACATCTGTGAAAAATGAGAATTATATTGCAGTGACTGCTCACTTCATTGATGAAAACCGCAGTCTGAAGTCATATTTTTTATCTAGTTTCAAATTTCATTACTAGTATACCGCTGAAAACATTTCCAGTGAATTACAAAATGTGTCTTCAACTTCGGGTATTACGAATAAAATTATGGCTTGCACTACAGATACAACACCTTATATGGTGAAGGCAGTGATGCTGTGCAAATGTAATTTGTTTTGCACATACACTGAAATTAATTGTGCAAGTAAGCCTTGAACCAACTACAGAGACAAGGGCAAAAGAGAAGTCAATAGTGGAATTTTCAAAATGAGTTCTCAAGCATTTGAGAAATTACACAATATTCAGAAGCAAATGGGCTTCCCTATTTGAGCCGAAACAAGATTGCCCTACGAGATGGAATTCCATGTTTGAAATCTTTGACAGGCTTTTGAAAATCAAAGAGCCTTTGCAAATAACCCTCGCCATCCTCAGTGTGCATTCACAAACTAATCTGTCCAATGAAGACAAGTCAGTTATTGAAAAATCTTGCGAAATAGTATATCCTTTTGAGCAAGTCACAACAGAAACTAGCAGCGGAATAAATGTAACCGTCAAAGTTGTCTTATTAAGAAAAGGGTTACAAAGTCATTGTCTGAGACGGAAAAAGATTACAGCAGCGAAGCCTTTAATACAGTAATTACGAAACTTGAAGATGGAATCTGTACCCGCCTCGTTCAAAAGTTTGCAGATAAAGCAGTCGCTTGTGGAGCGACATTACTGGATCCTCGCTTCAGGGAGCACGCATTTCCATAAACTGGGCATCGATTAAAAGAAACGAAAGATGCCATAATTAACACGTGCTGTTTAATACGACAAAAACCAACTTGGTGTTCTACAGACAGTCCATCACCAGCCAAACCAGTTGTGGTGAGCACATTCAACACTAACACTGGCAACAATTGGCAAGATTTTGACCAAGCTGTATGAGGGCTGATCCAAAGTTTAGACAATCCACGTGCTGCAAGTATAGTAGAGTTTGATAAATATATGAAGATGCCAGATCACAAGATCTATTTCTGTGGTGGAAAGAAAATCATGTGTTGTTTCCTCCACTGTTTGAAATAATGAAATGACGTCTTTGTATTATGGCCACCTCTGTTCTCACTGAGCGCATATTTTCAAAGCAGGAGCAAAGAATGACAGACGATCCCGTCTTTCAAAAGAAAAATGATAAAAACTGTTATTTCTAAACTACAACTTCGAATAGGTACAGTAGATCTACTCAGAAATGAAACAGCAAAATTTTAGTTGATTTTTTTCTTCTCTGGACAATGAGTACTGAATTTGTATTTGACTATATTTTTGCTACTCCACTAAATCTTACATATAGCTACCTTACAAGAACATATTTCTCAATTTTGTTCCACACGGAAGACTAATTTTTTTAGTACGTTTATTTATGTGTTTGAGGATGATATCTGATGTATTTATGTATATGTTTCTGTGTTTACTTTTGTAAATTTACTATGTTTGGTTATTATACAATACGGGCACCTTAATACTTGTGTATCATAAATAATTCTCAGGCAGATCAAAAGTGGTACTTTGATACTATTGTTTTTGGAGTTCATATTCTGCGATAAAAATTGCATTCCAGCAGCAACTTAACTTCATCTCTGTTTTCTTGGGGAAGTTTATAATAAAATGAAAATATATCTGCTTGCTGTGAATACATGAGGGAGCTCCATATGCCTGTACATCAACCAAACTTCTTTAGCAAGAAGTGTTAAGTGGTGTACAGCCAGATCTGCGATGATGTAGGTATCAAAAAGGCATTACACTGTATGAATTTTAGTCTGGATTTTGTACTTCAAGGAAACGTACCGAAGTCTGCATTTGTTACCTTGAAATGTTTTAACGTGTTTTCCAGTTCTATCAAGTGTACATATTATGAGCTGCATCCAGTTGACTTGTGAATGTTTGATGAAAACTGCCATACTTGACCATTGCGTTATATGCTCCAGTCAGTTATGGTAATTTTTTGATCTGTGTGCGTCGGCCACTTTGCAGTCCTGCTATGTGTGACAAAGAGTGGAAAATTTAAGTATGATGAAGAAATGTTAATTCAGTGCCTCACTTCCCAGAATGATATTTCAATAAATTACATCTCATGATGTACCTTTTAAAGAGCACATACAAATTTCTACTCATAAAACCTACCAAAATTAGGAGCTAGAATACAGGGAAACGACTTTGGCAAAATCTGTTATGTCAAACCTACAAACTCTGTCCTCAGCCAATTGAAAAGTATAAAAGTCACATGACACGAAGGCAATTTCTTTCTCCTCCTCCAAAAAATACAAAAAATGGAGACGAGTGTGCAAAACTTTTTGAACGCCCTTCGTATTTACAAGAATTTTGCTTTACATTCATCTACATTTCCGGTGTTGAAATATTGTCGCTGACGCATTATCTCGCTCACTTGGTGATACTCCGTCTGGTTCTTCAACAGAATTTTGTCACGCCAGCTTCGGTGTCTTATACATTTAACAAGTAGCTTTATAAAACTTTATTTCTTCGGCGATGACCGACATTGCTAAAGTGCAAGACAAGGATCTGATCTGGAAAGGCATCAAACGGCAATGGCGTGACAAACCCAGACCTTCTATAAGACTCTATTATCTCGTTCGGAATAACATCTTGTTCAAACGATTAACAACTGACCTGGCTTGTCTGCATTACCGAGCGTCTAGTTAGCAAACTTATATGTTACATACATCTCAGTTACGCTCATTATGGAGCCCGCAATTGCTTTTTCATTCTTCGTCAAACGTCGTATTTCTTTAATATGGAGAAACGCATTCGTTGTGTCCATATGAAGCGTAAATTATGTCAGAAAGCCAAGACAACAACATCTTCCCTTTATGCTCAGTTGTATCCGATCATTCCTGTGAAATTACATCATCTAGCAGCCGTTGACTCATACGGTCCTATTGTTACCATCAGACAAGGCTTCTCTTATATTTTTGTAGGTGTGGACCTCACGACGAAATTTGTTTCATTCACACCTTTGCGTAAAACTACTCGCAAAACTGTGTCCGCCACCTTTGTTAAGAATTTTTTAACAGAAGTTGGTCACTTTGACAAGGACATTTTAGACAACGGCAACTTAGATTAAGTTACTGGAGTCGCACTGTGTCGAGCAGGAAAAGCAAACCCATTTACATTTCCCACTATCATGCTTCATCAAATCCAGCTGAAAGAGATACGTAAACTATGCAGATTGTACAGCCACAAGAAGCACAAAGATTGAGACAAATATATTTGCACATTTCAGGATGTTATCAACTATTTTCCCAACGCTTCTATCTTACTTTCTCTGTACCTCGTACTGAAAAACAAATGCCACCTGATAGAGAGAACTTGCACCGATACCTAAGTCACATTGCTCACGACACCATCAAATTGTGGAAATAGTTTTACGAAACATCAAACGAGCTGCAGAAAAGAGGATTCAATGCCAGCAGTCTTCCGGAATCAAACGAACATTTCAGGTAGGTCAAAAAGCACTCGTCAGATCGCAGACATTCTCTCACAAAAGAAAACGTTTGTTCAAAAAACTCTTTCTTTGCTATAACGGACCATACAGAATTCGTCGTATTTGTAATCAAAATGTTTTAAAAGTGGAAAGTTTGAGAACCAAACATAGTATGGGCGAACACCATATTACAAATGTCAAAGAATTTCACAAATAGGACGCATTCACAAAGCATTATTGACAACGTACCTACATTGAGAATTTGTGTACTATTGGATTGGTATGATCACAGCCTACTTTGTTTATAATGTTCCATTTTCTCTGATTTTGTAACTTGTCAAAGAGTTCTATGAATAGGACACACATACACAGGTTTGCAGACAACACACTCACACTGTGATCTGGATTGCTACCGAACTGATATCAATTCAACCTATTTGTCTTCTCTTGTCCTGTAACTTTGGACTTATTCTTTTATTTGGATGCACTTTGTTGTTTCTCAGGAGAATTGTCTACCATTTATTTGATGCTATCCACAGTCTGTTGCTTTCATACATTTTTGTCTGATATCAGAAGGAATATTTGCTCAGAGATACAATGTATTTTTCTCAGGATCTATTGGCATTGCAAGTGTTTTTTTTACAGTATTGGCTGTTTTATACTTATGGCTATGAGGTGCGCGTGTGGGAGACAACTAATGTAGACAGAACATGTAATTTTATTTTGCTAGATTTCAGATGTGTTGTATTATGAAGTTTATTGCAGATTTAGATGTTTGATGATGATCATTTCTGATGAAATTTAATGAGGTATATGATTACAATTCATGTGGCTTACGTATATTACGTATTATGTGAAGTTACTGATAAGATGATGATGATGATGATGAAGATGACGATGAATAATATTGAGGTAATGACTAGGGCTTAGGTACCCTGTTTTCGTTGAAGTCGATTTTATTTCAAGTCATAATATTTCTGGTTGACAATAGTAACTGTTCTGCAGCTATTTGCTACTACACTAAAGTTTCTTTTGTATGATATGCAGTTGTCACTTTCTTGAGATTTTTATGCAACCCGGGATATACTAGATAATTTTTTTCTGTTTGAGAGCAACACAACAGGCTATAGCCATGCTACAACTTACAGGAAGGTGCATTTCTGGTTTAATTACTACTACATACTATGATTCTTTTTGCTTGCCTAATAATAACCTACTGCATTATCTTGACTATCTGTTCTTGCAGAAGCTATGATTTTCTTATATGTACTGAATGGATTAGGTAACACACACACAACTCGACAGATAACATACTCACATAACTGATACTACTACACCTAACCTGTGTCTTATCATTTTCCATACTTATGCTTTGTCTTTTCAAGAATGTTGTAATCAGAAATAGTATGCCTTATTTGTCTCTTAATCTGGATAGATTGCAGGGTGTTGTGCCAATTGGTTTATTACCTATAGGCAATTGCATTATACACTGTGGCATATATTTTCTTTGATGGTCATGATGAGCTTCATTCCTGCAATTTTTTTACAATTAGCATATTGTAATCCTGTGTAATTACCTTTGCAGATCGACATTTTGCTTGTAAATGTTTTCTCTTTTGCCATCGTCTTTCCATAATTTTGTTATGGACTGATAGATCTATATACTCCAGCAGCAATACAGTCAACTCGGTACGTACAGAAGTAAATGGTAAGCGTTCAGGTAATGATCATGTGGCAAACGCTTAGGCAGACCATCTATCGTGGTTTTGCACCTGATCAAGTTTCTGAAGTGTTGGCAGAAGAGCCAACACCGCGTTGCTAGAGGAGGCCGAAATGCACGCGTTTAAATACACGCAGACCGGCGTGGGGTCTGTAACAGGACAATGTCTTGAGAATTGCAATAAAATACGAAAATCTTGTAATACTTAACTTTAATCCATAATCGGTGTACATCGCTCTTGTACAGAGATAATCTCCATTTCAATATACACTGATAATGGCGCCTTGCTAGGTCGTAGCAAATGACGTAGCTGAAGGCTATGCTAACTATCGTCTCGGCAAATGAGAGCATATTTGTCAATAAACCTTTCCTAGCAATGTCGGCTGTACAACTGGGGCGAGTTCCAGGACGTCTCTAGACCTGCCGTGTGGTGGCGCTCGGTCTGCGATCACTGACAGTGGCGACACGCGGGTCCGGCGTATACTAACGGACCGCGGCCGATTTAAAGGCTACCACGTAGCAAGTGTGGTGTCTGGCGGTGACACCACAGTTTCAAAGTTTGTACAAATCCATTTTTAAAAGGTCTTACTGGATTGAGAATAAGTTAGACTCTGCCTTTGTCAGCAAATGGTACAATGTTTATGATATTCTGTATGTATTTCTAGTATTACAATGAGCCCTTATTATGTTCTGGTATAGAGATATGGGATTAGAGTTACTTGTTAAGTGATTTGCTGCTCTGCTAAACTTGATTTCATTTTCTCTATGGTGATTTGTGGTTGGATACATAAATTCTCTTTTTCTGCTATGTGATAATATTTATCTTCTCAAGTCTGACATATATTGATTATTTTGGCCAAATTCCTCTTGTTGCAATATTGACTGATGCATGACGAATGACTAAATTACTTCTCTCCACAGGTACAATAGGCGTAGCGCACTATGCAAACCTTCCCTTTTCTCCTCATGACTTTAAATTACTTCTTTCCACAGGTACAATAGGCCTAGTGCACTATAGTTTTGGCTCTGAGCACTATGGGACTCAACTGCTGAGGTCATTAGTCCCCTAGAACTTAGAACTAGTTAAACCTAAGTAACCTAAGGACATCACAAACATCCATGCCCGAGGCAGGATTCGAACCTGCGACCGTAGCGGTCTTGCGGTTCCAGACTGCAGCGCCTTTAACCGCACGGCCACTTCGGCCGGCAGTGCACTACACAAACCTTCCTTTTTCTCCTCATGTGTTATTTGTTCCCGTAGTTAGTGGAGCAAATTTTTTTACCATGTGTGTGTTTACCCTGCAGAGTTAGTTATCCTAGATATTAGCATATATACACTCCTGGAAATTGAAATAAGAACACCGTGAATTCATTGTCCCAGGAAGGGGAAACTTTATTGATACATTCCTGGGGTCAGATACATCACATGATCACACTGACAGAACCACAGGCACATAGACACAGGCAACAGAGCATGCACAATGTCGGCACTAGTACAGTGTATATCCACCTTTCGCAGCAATGCAGGCTGCTATTCTCCCATGGAGACGATCGTAGAGATGCTGGATGTAGTCCTGTGGAACGGCTTGCCATGCCATTTCCACCTGGCGCCTCATTTGGACCAGCGTTCGTGCTGGACGTGCAGACCGCGTGAGACGACGCTTCATCCAGTCCCAAACATGCCCAATGGGGGACAGATCCGGAGATCTTGCTGGCCAGGGTAGTTGACTTACACCTTCTAGAGCACGTTGAGTGGCACGGGATACATGCGGACGTGCATTGTCCTGTTGGAACAGCAAGATCTCTTGCCGGTCTAGGAATGGTAGAACGATGGGTTCGATGACGGTTTGGATGTACCGTGCACTATTCAGTGTCCCCTCGACGATCACCAGTGGTGTACGGCCAATGTAGGAGATCGCTCCCCACACCATGATGCCGGGTGTTGGCCCTGTGTGCCTCGGTCGTATGCAGTCCTGATTGTGGCGCTCACCTGCACGGCGCCAAACACGCATACGACCATCATTGGCACCAAGGCAGAAGCGACTCTCATCGCTGAAGACGACACGTCTCCATTCGTCCCTCCATTCACGCCTGTCGCGACACCACTGGAGGCGGGCTGCACGATGTTGGGGCGTGAGCGGAAGACGGCCTAACGGTGTGCGGGACCGTAGCCCAGCTTCATGGAGACGGTTGCGAATGGTCCTCGCCGATACCCCAGGAGCAACAGTGTCCCTAATTTGCTGGGAAGTGGCGATGCGGTCCCCTACGGCACTGCGTAGGATCCTACGGTCTTGGCGTGCATCCGTGCGTCGCTGCGGTCCGGTCCCAGGTCGACGGGCACGTGCACCTTCCGCTGACCACCGGCGACAACATCGATGTACTGAGGAGGCCTCACGCCCCACGTGTTGAGCAATTCGGCGGTACGTCCACCCGGCCTCCCGCATGCCCACTATACGCCCTCGCTCAAAGTCCGTCAACTGCACATACAGTTCACGTCCACGCTGTCGCGGCATGCTACCAGTGTTAAAGACTGCGATGGAGCTCCGTATGCCACGGCAAACTGGCTGACACTGACGGCGGCGGTACACAAATGCTGCGCAGCTAGCGCCATTCGACGGCCAACACCGCGGTTCCTGGTGTGTCCGCTGTGCCGTGCGTGTGATCATTGCTTGTACAGCCCTCTCGCAGTGTCCGGAGCAAGTATGGTGGGTCTGACACACCGGTGTCAATGTGTTCTTTTTTCCATTTCCAGGAGTGTATTTTTCATGTTAACATAGAGATGTTTTGCAATCATATGAAATCTTGTCATAAAGCAACTCTATTTGCACACTTCTCTGAATGCATATAACAACAATTTTATGGAACTGTGTTAGTCATGTTAGCGAATGTGATATACACTCCTGGAAATTGAAATAAGAACACCGTGAATTCATTGTCCCAGGAAGGGGAAACTTTATTGACACATTCCTGGGGTCAGATACATCACATGATCACACTGACAGAACCACAGGCACATAGACACAGGCAACAGAGCATGCACAATGTCGGCACTAGTACAGTGTATATCCACCTTTCGCAGCAATGCACGCTGCTATTCTCCCATGGAGACGATCGTAGAGATGCTGGATGTAGTCCTGTGGAACGGCTTGCCATGCCATTTCCACCTGGCGCCTCATTTGGACCAGCGTTCGTGCTGGACGTGCAGACCGCGTGAGACGACGCTTCATCCAGTCCCAAACATGCTCAATGGTGGACACATCCGGAGATCTTGCTGGCCAGGGTAGTTGACTTACACCTTCTAGAGCACGTTGGGTGGCACGGGATACATGCGGACGCGCATTGTCCTGTTGGAACAGCAAGTTCCCTTGCCGGTCTAGGAATGGTAGAACGATGGGTTCGATGACGGTTTGGATGTACCGTGCACTATTCAGTGTCCCCTCGACGATCACCAGTGGTGTACGGCCAGTGTAGGAGATCGCTCCCCACACCATGATGCCGGGTGTTGGCCCTGTGTGCCTCGGTCATATGCAGTCCTGATTGTGGCGCTCACCTGCACGGCGCCAAACACGCATACGACCATCATTGGCACCAAGGCAGAAGCGACTCTCATCGCTGAAGACGACACGTCTCCATTCGTCCCTCCATTCACGCCTGTCGCGACACCACTGGAGGTGGGCTGCACGATGTTGGGGCGTGAGCGGAAGACGGCCTAACGGTGTACGGGACCGTAGCCCAGCTTCATGGAGACGGTTGCGAATGATCCTCGCCGATACCCCAGGAGTAACAGTGTCCCTAATTTGCTGGGAAGTGGCGGTGCGGTCCCCTACGGCACTGCGTAGGATCCTACGGTCTTGGCGTGCATCCGTGCGTCGCTGCGGTCCGGTCCCAGGTCGACGGGCACGTGCACCTTCCGCCGACCACTGGCGACAACATCGATGTACTGTGGAGACCTCACGCCCCACGTGTTGAGCAATTCGGCGGTACGTCCACCCGGCCTCCCGCATGCCCACTATACGCCCTCGCTCAAAGTCCGTCAACTGCACATACGGTTCACGTCCACGCTGTCGCGGCATGCTACCAGTGTTAAAGACTGCGATGGAGCTCCGTATGCCACGGCAAACTGGCTGACACTGACGGCGGCGGTGCACAAATGCTGCGCAGCTAGCGCCATTCGACGGCCAACACCACGGTTCCTGGTGTGTCCGCTGTGCCGTGCGTGTGATCATTGCTTGTACAGCCCTCTCGCAGTGTCCGGAGCAAGTATGGTGGGTCTGACACACCGGTGTCAATGTGTTCTTTTTTCCATTTCCAGGAGTGTACTTTGCTCTTGATAACTATTTTTCACGTGCCACCACTCTAACTTTGTATTCAACGATTCTGCTCATACTGCACATTCCACTGAATATAATGGGGTTTCCCATGTCATTTGTCTGTACTATGGTGTATTGGACTTAATATGTGTTCCTTTTTTTGTTGATATTGCTACCTTGATTATTTGCTTATTTTTAAGCCGTTTCGCCAGTGATCAAATGTACTGTAGTCTGGTATTTTATTTCTCATTTTGTTTATCGATGTAAATGTATGCCAGTTCACCATTCTATTTCATTACCCGGACATAACTTCTTGTTTTATATGAAGCATTTGTACTTTATTTGTACTCGGCACAGATATTGAAATATTTTCATTGGGAGCCACTGTTAGCTGTCATATTTTATTTGATTATACCTTGGCTTGTGATTAGCCTGTACTGCACTTAAGAATACACATACTGTGGAGGTTTTGTGGAGACTTGTTTATAATGAGTGGTTAAGTTCTTGCTACAGTGTGGATGGACTATTTTCTTAGTCCATTCTGAGCTTGCTACCTTCTCATTTTTCTGATGACAGTGCCAGTGGGACTGCAAGATTGTCCCGCACTGGTAGGTGATATTAAGCACGTCTTATGTTGGTGCCAGTGGATTACAAGATTGTCCTTTACTGGTCAGTTTTGTCAAATACTTCTCATGTTGGTACCAGTGGGACTGCAAGATTGTCCTGCACTGGTCTATTCTGACAAATACTTCTGATGACAGTGCCGTGGGTCTGCAAGATTGTCTCACTATGATTTCCAAATAATATTTACACTGTCATTGTCTGTCAGACTGGAAGATTTTCCCTCACTGTGTCATATAGTTTGCCTACAGGCTTATAGTTGGCAGTTATATACAGGTTTACTGCTCTTAGGACACTTTGTTGTGCTACAACCTGGGGTGGTGATAAACATTTTCTTTGCAGTTCGAGCACTACTATGTGCAGTGCTTATTTGTATTCTATCAGCTCTCTGTACTAAGGGTTTACACATGTAATGAAGTGTGCAGTAAAGTGAGGGTACCCTAATATTTCGCATATATTACGCTTGTACCAAAATGTTTATATCAAGCAATGATTTGTATCTATTTTTAGTTATGCAACTGTTATAGTCAAGCAATGATTTGTGCTTATTTTTTATCATGTGGAGTTTTATTATTACTTGTGGTCTCGTATTGTATCTTCAAATTTTTATATTCACCTTTCTACATCTTTCTTTCAAAATATTGTTTTTATAAAGTAAAATTTCCCAGTCTCAGCAATATCACTGGCATCACTTCACCTGTGAAATTTTGGTCCACCGGACCGTGAGGTAGTGATAGGTGTGATGTATAATTTTGGTATGTGAATGTTTGGTATCTAATCGATTGTGAGCCAGAAGCGATGTTTTAAGCTGTATCGCAAACGTTAAGCTAACATCTTTGAGCTGCGCGAGGCCGCAGTGGGGGCAGACAATGCTTAGCTCTGGTAGCGACGGGGGTCCAAGTCCAACTGTCTTGGAGTTAAGCTGATAATTTTAAGCAGTGTTAGTGAGGAACCTACGGCAATTTTATGATTCAAATTAAAATTGATCTTTAGTTCACTGATTTATGAAGGAAGAAATCAAATGGAATGTCCGGTAAATACAATAACGATATTATTTGTTTTTCACTATTGCTACGTCATCGAACAAACTTGGTTATTGTACTGAAAGTTGTTAGATTTGAGATATGGGAAGGTTTATTGTTTGGATGTTAAGAAGTTCATTATATTTAAAATCTGCGTTGAGCACTTTTTCTCAATATACGAAAAAAACAGTGTGTTGCCATTTCTGCGCATATTTCATTTACTTGCCAACCTTCATCAAACAGTTCTGTTTAATGGATGATCCAACCAACTATATTCGATCTGCAATTAACAGAGAACTAATTGCACCTCTGGAATGTCTCTGCTGATACATTAATTTGTAGCTTTAGCATAGTGGCGCACAAGACGGATACTGCAACACGTTATCCAGATTTGCGCAGGTTAGAGGTAAGGAGGAAATATTTTGATTGTTTCATTTATTCAGTCAGAGACAACTTACGTTATTCAGAGACAGTTTTTTGTGATTAAATTTTGCAAAACCAATCACTCTAGGTTTCATGTCCAAGTTAATTATTCAGGCAGTTTATACTGTTCAAAATTCTTGCAGTCAGATAGGTAACTTTTACAGTATGGAAGACTTCTCGTTTCATTATGGCAGTTAATAACTTTTACAGTGCAGCTTTAGTTTCACAATACGACAGTTGATTTATTATCACAGCTCAGGCTTACAACCAGAAACAGAGTACTTCAGCTATATATTTTATTATTCAGTTAACTTTCGCTATTTTTATTTATTTAAAGAGAACTCTCAATTTATGGACTGCCCTGCAGAATTCATGGTGTCAGTTCCCTCCACCACTACTTCAGACATTATTCGATTCCATGCAACGTCGTGTTGCTGCACTTTTGCGTGCTCACGAGGGCCCTACACGATATTAGGCAGGTGTACCTGCTTCTTTGGCTGTTCAGTGTACGTTAAACAGAAGGAAAGGTGAGGGTGGGAATGGGGGTGGTAGTCTCCCTGTCGCACTCCAATCTTCTCTTTCAATTCCTCTGACATCTTTCCATTCACTTTTACCGTGCATGTGGTCTCTCGTCTACATAACTATTTTTATTAGTTTCCTAGGAACGTGCGTTCTTTCCAGTCCTCGCCGTATTGCTTGCTTGTCGACACTATGGTACGCTCTTTGCAGGTCCAAAACAGGCAGTGAACATTCCTGTGAAATTCCCAGCTCTTTGATAGCATTCGCCTTGTTATATGTAGTTGGTCTACGGTTTTCCCTTTCTACCTGCTAGTTGGAATTCAAGAACGCCCTCAACGACTTTTGTTAGTCGCTTCAGCAATAGCATGTTCAGGATATTCTAAGTTCTGCATACTAAGTTAATTCCTCTGTAGTTGCTGCATGTCTTCGGGTCTCCTTTCTTTAGTATTGTGAGA